>NC_136894.1:32526215-32531215 GCF_949152265.1 Phoxinus phoxinus | reverse complement strand
AATGTTTGAATATTTGAACTTTTGAAAATTTGAATATTTGAATGTTTGAATATTTGAACTTTTTAATGTTTGAATATTTTAACTTTTGAATGTTTGAACTTTTGAATGTTTGAATATATGAACTTTTGAATGTTTGAATATATTAACTTTTGAATGATAGAATGTTTGAACTTTTGAATGATTGAATATTTGAACTTTGAATGTTTGAACTTTTGAATGTTTGAATATTTGAACTTTGAATATTTGAACTTTTGAATGTTTGAATATTTGAATGTTTGAATATTTGAACTTTTTAATGTTTGAATATTTGAACTTTTGAATGTTTGAATATTTGAACTTTTGAATGTTTGAATATTTGAACTTTTGAATGTTTGAATATATGAACTTTTGAATGATAGAATATTTGAACTTTGAATATTTGAACTTTGAATATTTGAACTTTGAATATTTGAATATTTGAACTTTTGAACTTTTGAAAGTTTGAATATTTTAACTTTGAATATTTAAATGTTTGAATATTTGAACTTTTGAATGTTTGAATATTTGAACTTTGAATATTTGAACTTGTGAATGTTTGAACGTTTGAATGTTTGAATATTTTAACTTTTGAATGTTTGAATATATGAACTTTTGAATGATAGAATGTTTGAACTTTTGAATGTTTGAACTTTTGAATGATTGAATATTTGAATATTTTAATGTTTGAATATTAGAATGTTTGAACATTTGATTAGTTGAATTTTTAACCCATATAATCAAAAAATGCTATATGTTTTCCATAACATAGTTTAATGCCAAGCGCGTTGAAAGAAGCGTTGTAACGAGCGCTGTTGTGTCCCGCAGCGCGTGGAGGACGAGTCCCGGGTGGAGGACCTGCTGAAGCTGCACACTGCACGCGTGCGGGACGTGGAGCTGCTCACGGGCCTGGACTTCATGCGCTCCGCCGCTCTGCCGTACACACGCGTGCTGGCGCTCAAAACACACATGAGGACCTTCGAGGACGACGGCTGACGGGACGTCCCGCACCGACGCTGTCACTGTATAGTTTTATACACTGTGTCATATTTATTATTCACCTTCAAGCTAATAATGATGCACCCGTCTCACAGTCCCACACTCACAGTTCCTCCGCGCAGTCACACACTCACAGTCCCGCCGCGCAGTCACACACTCACAGTCCCACACTCACAGTCACACACTCACAGTCACACACTCACAGTCACACACTCACAGTTCCTCCGCGCAGAACACTGCCGTCCCGCCGCGCCGCGATCAGGAGCCACCGCACTATATAGTGGCCCTCATGGGCTCTGTTAATGTCTTAATAATGCACGATAAATCTCCGATGCAGTCGCTATAGCACAGATCTGCACAACTATCTAATGTCTCGCTAAATAAACGATACGTTTATTAATAATGCATTTGCATAATGACTTGGTAACACTTTACAAAAGGTAGCATTTGTTAACATTAGTTAAATAACATGAACTAACAATAAAAGAATGCTGCGTTTATTAATCATGCTCTGCAATAATGCTGATCTTCCTCACGGTTTCTGTCTCGTTTCCAGCACACACATCTACACACTCTTAATCAGCACACACATCTACACACTCTTAATCAGCACACACATCTACACACTCTTAATCAGCACACACATCTACACACACTTAATCAGCACACACATCTACACACTCTTAATCAGCACACACATCTACACACTCTTAATCAGCACACACATCTACACACACTTAATCAGCACACACATCTACACACTCTTAATCAGCACACACATCTACACACTCTTAATCAGCACACACATCTACACACTCTTAATCAGCACACACATCTACACACTCTTAATCAGCACACACATCTACACACACTTAATCAGCACACACATCTACACACTCTTAATCAGCACACACATCTACACACTCTTAATCAGCACACACATCTACACACACTTAATCAGCACACACATCTACACACTCTTAATCAGCACACACATCTACACACTCTTAATCAGCACACACATCTACACACACTTAATCAGCACACACATCTACACACTCTTAATCAGCACACACATCTACACACACTTAATCAGCACACACATCTACACACTCTTAATCAGCACACACATCTACACACTCTTAATCAGCACACACATCTACACACTCTTAATCAGCACACACATCTACACACTCTTAATCAGCACACACATCTACACACACTCTTAATCAGCACACACATCTACACACTCTTAATCAGCACACACATCTACACACTCTTAATCAGCACACACATCTACACACTCTTAATCAGCACACACATCTACACACACTCTTAATCAGCACACACATCTACACACACTCTTAATCGGCACACACATCTACACACACTCTTAATCAGCACACACATCTACACACACTCTTAATCAGCACACACATCTACACACTCTTAATCAGCACACACATCTACACACTCTTAATCAGCACACACATCTACACACACTTAATCAGCACACACATCTACACACTCTTAATCAGCACACACATCTACACACTCTTAATCAGCACACACATCTACACACACTTAATCAGCACACACATCTACACACTCTTAATCAGCACACACATCTACACACACTTAATCAGCACACACATCTACACACTCTTAATCAGCACACACATCTACACACTCTTAATCAGCACACACATCTACACACTCTTAATCAGCACACACATCTACACACTCTTAATCAGCACACACATCTACACACACTCTTAATCAGCACACACATCTACACACTCTTAATCAGCACACACATCTACACACTCTTAATCAGCACACACATCTACACACTCTTAATCAGCACACACATCTACACACACTCTTAATCAGCACACACATCTACACACACTCTTAATCGGCACACACATCTACACACACTCTTAATCAGCACACACATCTACACACTCTTAATCAGCACACACATCTACACACTCTTAATCAGCACACACATCTACACACACTCTTAATCAGCACACACATCTACACACTCTTAATCAGCACACACATCTACACACTCTTAATCAGCACACACATCTACACACTCTTAATCAGCACACACATCTACACACTCTTAATCAGCACACACATCTACACACACTTTTATTTAGCACATGTACTGGAGAACAGCAGTGACGGAAGATATTAACACTTGTTCACTGAGATAACATCGAACTGAAGAGAGTGTGTGTGTGTGTGTGTGTGTGTGTGTGTGTGTGTGTGTGTGTGTGTGTGTGTGTGTGTGTGTGTGTGTGTGTGTGTGTGTGTGTGTGTGCTAATGTCTGCCGTGGAGTCAGGAATATAATCTCCTTCTTTGGATTGAGTTGATTTGTCTCACTCCGTCGGCTGATATCTGTTCTGAGAATGTTTCGATATCTGGACCGCAAAACAAGACAGAAATACACAGTTAATGTTTATTTCAACATTATTAAAACTAAATTTGTATCTGTTAATATTATGTAATGAGCTAATATGAGCTAAAAATGAACGGATGGAATTTTATTAAGTAACATTAACATAGAAAAATAATGTATTGCTCATTGATAGCTAATGCTAGTTAAAGCTACACTGTGTAAGTAGATTCTTGGCAAAAAACACTTTGTTCTTTCAAAATGATATGTGCTCATTAATGTGTAATTACTCACACCAACTAATCAAGTATTCTCGTAAGCGTAGAATCTGCCGTTTATAATGCATACGGGTGAGCCGCTCGAACGGCGGCGGCCATGTGCGCCTCCATCTTGAAAATACATTAGCCAAAGAGGGACACACCTGGAGACTCAAGCTCCGCCTGTCCCGGTTCACACTCAGCGGCCGAGACGGATGCGAGCGGAGATTACATCGGAATGGGAGGAGATAGAGAGGGATATTCAGCTGGTAGTCATACACAGTTCCACCGCTAGATGGAGTAAATCCTACACACTGCAGCTTTAATGTGATTCTTTAACTAACGGGACTCACTGTAAAGTCTCGTGTTTTATTGCCGTTGGTGTTAATAGTGTTGCCATGGAAACGCTTATTTCCAAGGTTGTCATTTAGTAATTACGTAATTACGACGCGGCGTGAACGCAGCATAAACACAGAGTGTGTATATATGTGTGTGTGTGTGTGTGTGTGTGTAGTATTTGTCCTGCTGGTTTATTTCTGTCCGCTCTGGATTGGTCTTTAGCTCGTGGAAACATGAGTAAGCAAGCGTGTGAACGGTGTATTTGTGATACTTTAGTGATAGTGAATCACTGCTTCCCATTGGTGGCAGAAGGTCATGTGACTCATGATTCTCAGCGAGTGATGCTCAGTCTTACTAATGAGTGTCGTTAATGATTTCATTCCGTCAATAAAATTATTGAACTGTCAGTAAAACATGTGTCACGTGTTGCTGTTCATGTGTTGCTGTGTGTGTGTGTGTGTGTGTGTGTGTCATGTGTTGCTGTCCATGTGTGTGTGTGTGTGTGTGTGTCATGTGTTGCTGTTCATGTGTTGCTGTGTGTGTGTGTGTGTGTGTGTGTGTGTGTGTGTCATGTGTTGCTGTTCACATGTGTGTGTGTCATGTGTTGCTGTGTGTGTGTGTGTGTGTGTGTGTGTGTGTGTCATGTGTTGCTGTTCATGTGTGTGTGTCATGTGTTGCTGTGTGTGTGTGTGTGTGTGTGTGTGTGTGTGTGTGTGTCACGTGTTGCTGTTCATGTGTGTGTGTGTGTGTGTGTGTGTGTGTGTCACGTGTTGCTGTTCATGTGTGTGTGTGTCATGTGTTGCTGTTCACATGTGTGTGTGTGTGTGTGTGTCATGTGTTGCTGTGTCTGTGTGTGTGTGTGTGTCATGTGTTGCTGTTCACGTGTGTGTGTGTGTGTGTGTGTGTGTGTCATGTGTTGCTGTTCACGTGTGTGTGTGTGTGTGTGTGTGTGTGTGTGTGTGTCATGTGTTGCTGTGTG
>NC_136894.1:32518715-32521215 GCF_949152265.1 Phoxinus phoxinus | reverse complement strand
GTGTGTGTATGTGTTTTTTTTTTTTTACCTATGCGTCAATCTTTCCATATGATGAACTTCCACTGAACATAATAAACGAATACAAATAGTTGGGTGTCATCTAGTAGCTGATCGCCTGATCGTCTGATGGTAATGCGGGCGCGTATGCACTTAGTAGCGTGCCTTAGCTAGGGGGATACGGAGGGTCATCAACCGCTCACTTACTCCAGTGGGTGTTTCAGGAGACTGGGCAGGAGACTGGGCTGGAGACTGGGCTGGAGACTGGGCTGGAGACTGGGCAGGAGACTGGGCTGGAGACTGGGCAGGAGACTGGGCAGGAGACTGGGCTGGAGACTGGGCTGGAGACTGGGCTGGAGACTGGGCTGGAGACTGGGCAGGAGACTGGGCAGGAGACTGGGCTGGAGACTGGGCAGGAGACTGGGCTGGAGACTGGGCTGGAGACTGGGCAGGAGACTGGGCAGGAGACTGGGCTGGAGACTGGGCAGGAGACTGGGCAGGAGACTGGGCAGGAGACTGGGCTGGAGACTGGGCTGGAGACTGGGCAGGAGACTGGGCTGGAGACTGGGCAGGAGACTGGGCTGGAGACTGGGCAGGAGACTGGGTAGGAGACTGGGCTGGATACTGGGCAGGAGACTGGGCAGGAGACTGGGCAGGAGACTGGGCAGGAGACTGGGCTGGAGACTGGGCTGGAGACTGGGCAGGAGACTGGGCTGGAGACTGGGCAGGAGACTGGGCAGGAGACTGGGCTGGAGACTGGGCAGGAGACTGGGCTGGAGACTGGGCTGGAGACTGGGCAGGAGACTGGGCAGGAGACTGGGCAGGAGACTGGGCTGGAGACTGGGCTGGAGACTGGGCAGGAGACTGGGCTGGAGACTGGGCAGGAGACTGGGCAGGAGACTGGGCAGGAGACTGGGCAGGAGACTGGGCAGGAGACTGGGTAGGAGACTGGGCTGGAGACTGGGCAGGAGACTGGGGAGGAGACTGGGCAGGAGACTGGGCAGGAGACTGGGCTGGAGACTGGGCTGGAGACTGGGCTGGAGACTGGGCTGGAGACTGGGCAGGAGACTGGGCTGGAGACTGGGCAGGAGACTGGGCAGGAGACTGGGCTGAAGACTGGGCAGGAGGCTGGGTAGGAGACTGAGCAGGAGACTGGGCTGGAGACTGGGCTGAAGACTGGGCAGGAGACTGGGCTGGAGACTGGGCAGAGGACTGGGCAGAGGACTGGGCAAGACTGGACAGAAGACTGGGCAGAAGACTGGGCAGGAGACTGGGCAGAAGACTGGGCATGAGACTGGGCAGGAGACTGGGCAGAAGACTGGGCATGAGACTGGGCAGAAGACTGGGCAGGAGACTGGGCTGGATACTGGGCAGGAGACTGGGTAGGAGACTGGGCAGGAGACTGGGCTGGATACTGGGCAGGAGACTGGGCTGGATACTGGGCAGGAGACTGGGTAGGAGACTGGGCAGGAGACTGGGCTTAATACTGGGCAGAAGACTGGGCAGGAGACTGGGCAGGAGACTGGGCTGGATACTGGGCATGACACTGGGCAGAAGACTGGGCAGGAGACTGGGCAGGAGACTGGGCAGGAGACTGGACTGGAGACTGGGCAGGAGACTGGGCTGGAGACTGGGCAGGAGACTGGGCAGGAGACTGGGCAGAAGACTGGGCAGGAGACTGGGCAGGAGACTGGACTGGAGACTGGGCAGGAGACTGGGCAGGAGACTGGGCAGGAGACTGGGCAGGAGACTGGGCTGGAGACTGGGCAGGAGACTGGGCAGGAGACTGGGCAGGAGACTGGGCTGGAGACTGGGCTGGAGACTGGGCAGGAGACTGGGCTGGATACTGGGCAGGAGACTGGGTAGGAGACTGGGCAGGAGACTGGGCAGGAGACTGGGCAGGAGACTGGGCAGGAGACTGTTCTTGATTGCCATTCACACACCGTGCTGATGCTCCTCTCTCTTCTTTCAGAGAGCCTTCACCCAGCAGCCTTTGTCTCACTAAGGGCAGCGATATCCACATTATAGCGCTTCAGTTCCTCAGAAATCAGTGCAGTCCTCCTAGGAGGTCTGTTACCCTCATTACCCCGGAGAGTCCTGACATTCCATGTTGCCAATTTAAAAGGAATTATTTTCTTATTTCGACCGCAAGATGGAATTCCCAGTAGGCGCGGTAACCTACGCAGGAGATTGTAGAGTGGGCAATGTTTAGGCCTTTTCTAGGCCCTTCCCAAATAGGGTGAGCAGTGTGGCCCCTGCGTAGGGCAGCTCAGTCGCACGGGGGGGCTGCCGACAGCAGCATGGGTTAGGGTTAGGGTTAGCTAACCCAAGCTGCTAGCGACCATATACCCCGTGCCGCTGCCGTGCAGGGTTCTAGCTAGAAGCTTACAGGCCATTCTTCCCTGCTCCCGTCACCAGATACCCCATCGCCGCCAGACTTCAACCGAATATGAGATCAGAGATTGTACACTGTGGTCAGAGGTGGAGACCTGCGCAAAAGGAA
>NC_136894.1:32491215-32516215 GCF_949152265.1 Phoxinus phoxinus | reverse complement strand
TTATCTGTGGACTCCTACAGTTCTGGAAACAAGCAGTCCTTGCATGTCAAGACGCTGTATCGTCTATAACCCCGTTGTTCTCTGCGCAGCTGTCGTGGAACCACTGTGAGCAGACTGGACAAGAAACCAGTCCTCTGTGACCTTGATGTTAGCGTACGAATGCTGGCGGATAGCACAAGCGTCCTGGCTCACCTGTCTGCTGTTCTCTGTAGTCTTTAGCTTTTCCCCTTGTTCCCTTTGTTCTTAACCTCTCTCTCTTTGATGAAAGAAAAATGGGCATCGCTAGTCAAATCACAGGACGGAGGCTTTGGCAGTTGGGCGTTCTCTGACAGGAATGGTGATCAGTGACTTAAAGGAGACGTCTGGCTGTCACCACTTCATCTTCCTCTGCCAGAGGTGGTGCGGTTACAATGGCGGACAGTAGGGGGTGTTGTGGAGTCTGTGGAGCCGGGGAGATTTCTGGCTGGACACTCATGCTCTGGAAGATCCCGAATTTGTGGATGGCAGAAATCATCATTATCATCATCATCATCATCATTATCCCCATCATCATCATCATCATCATCATCATTATCCCCGTCATCATCATCATCATCATCATCATTATCCCCATCATCATCATCATCATCATCATCATTATCCCCGTCATCATCATCATCATCATCATCATCATCATCATCATCATCATCATCACCACGTTGAGGACCACATGGGGTTTCCGGGGCAGGAGGATCTCTCAGTTGTGTGTGATGGTAAGGATGTGTGTTGATCTTGGCCGGGTTGAATGGTAATATCCCTGACCCTCGAGATCCTGCCTGGGCATGTGGTGGTGTAGCAGCTTCCTTCCAGGCCTTAGAAAACAGTGGCATGAACAAGCCGGTTCCCTCCGTGACCCTTCGTCCCTCGAGCCTCCAGTCATGTGTTAAGCGGGTGAACCGCGCTCTGTCTGCTGGCTGTAGATAGAGAGTAGTGTGAGGAGGCAGGGCACACACACAGGCGGTGTTCTGCTTCATAGTGTTTAAAAAGGGCATGTTGTAGACATGACCATCGACGAAGAGCAGGTGCGGCCGTGGATCATTTTGTGGACGGCTTTGTATAAACCACTTCCCCCATTCTGTGAATAACTCCACATTTCTCCACCCATTATCAGACTTCCTTAGGTGCGTGTTCTTGGGGGACCCAGAAAGCCAGTCGGCCCTTAGCCTCTTGCCTTTGAATATGAGGAGTGTTGGCCCCTGCCACCAGGAACATGGACAGGTCGTAGTCTCCTCTGGTAACCTCAGATCAAGGCGACCCAACCTCAGCAACCACAGTTGGCAGGAGCTGGTCCTGCTTCGGTCAGGAGTGTTCTCCAACCCCAGAACCCTGCATCTTGAGGCTGAGAGTGCCTCTGCTTTCCGGATGCTCAGGTTCTTGTTTCGTTTAAAAAAAAACCTGAAACCATTTGTAGCCAGCCTTTGCTGAATCCCCTAATACCTTTCTCCTCTGCAGACCGGTGGCCAGTTTCTGTATGTCCGGCATTCTCATGGTGCGTTCACACCGGACGCGAATCGCGCGTCAGGCGCGAGTGATTTCAATGTTAAGTCAATGCAAAGAAGCGTTACGCGCGTAAAAAATCCTTCAGCGCGAATGAGGCGTAGAGTGCGGCGCGGTAGACGCGAATACGCCTCATTTGCGCGTCAAGTTCGCGCGAATGCCGTGAATTGAGCGAATTGAGCGTCTGCCGTGTTAAGCGCGAATGATTTTATAGTGCTTTTTGTGCATTCACGAGTTTGACGCGAATTCGCGTCTGCCGCTCGAGTTGAAAATTTTTAACTTCTGTGTCAATTCGCTCCTCGTTAACCAATCAGGAGCCTGCTTGCTTCACGTGGCATAAAGTGACATAGGATGATGATCGCTCTGATGCGGGACAGTACCGCAGAGAGCGGCCGTCACCAGACGCAGCTCCTGGAGCAAATGGTGAAACTCACCAAACTGGGTGCGCCTCCGAAGGGTCTGGTGGACCCAAATACGGTGACGATGACCCCTACACCACCGTTCTGCTCTCCAGAGCAAATACAGAGCGGTGACTCTCTCGATAAATGATCGATCAACATCAGACATCTTGTAAAAAGATGGCCGCCAACGGGTTTTGAAACTTTCGCCGTCACGGCCCAGAGAGAAATTTAGTCAATTTCTCTCTTGACGCGCGAATGGACACAAAGTGGTCAAGCGTATAACTAGATGTGGCAGGCGCGAATTTGACGCGCTATTCACGTCCGGTGTGAACGCACAGTTAGGGGGAATCCACGTTTGTGCATGTAACCTGCCCCAGTTCAGCTTCATCCTCCTTGTTAATCAGTGCTTTTCTTCCTATTCTACGAGACTGAAACCATGTAAATAACCATGTTTGCCCCACCACACATTTTTGACTCAGTGAAGTTCTGTCCCACATTAGGCTGATCATGCTGTCCCGGATTTGGAAACCACATTTCCTAATGTGGGACACTAGGACATTTGATAAAAATATAAAAGATATCGTTTATACACACAAAGTTACACTATTGTTTGATGGACAAACATTTCATAAGCATATTAGGCTAAAGAGTAGCAGGATTGCTTTGTTTAAAATGTATCAAAATTGTTAAAGCTCTCTGTCACTAACCTTCGGATGGTGTTCACACAAGCTGTCTCCTGATCTCATGTCTTTGATCACATGACCCCGCAGCTTTCTCTAACCCATAGTTTCACGTCATTCATGTATTTATGGGCGACCTACAAACACTAGATCTCAGGTGTCCCACATTAGGGCAATTCACCATGTTTTTATGTTTTGTATCATATTATCAGGCTTTTATGGCTCATATAGTCTGATATAGTGAGACTCAAACTGAGCAATAATATGCTGTTTGCTGCAGATGCTGATATTTATATGATTTTCTGATGCTTGTAATGTACATCAAAGAGATCTTTATAACAGAATAGCAGAATCTGACATAAAATGCATATCAATATCTGCCAATAATATCCCTTAGTGTGTGCAGGTGATGTGTGTGTGTGTGTGATGTCAGAGGTGTGTGTTGTCCTGTGCAGGGTCTGTACGCCGAGTCACATGGGCTGGTGGATAATAACATGTACGACCCCGTGTTCGACGCCTCCTTCAGTCTGTCCAACAGCGAGAAGAGCAATCCCAGATGGTACCAGGGACAACCGGTACACACACACACACACACACACACACACACACACTAACCCGACCCCCAAACCAACCCATCACACACACACACACACACACACACACACACTAACCCGACCCCCAAACCAAACCAACCCATCACACACACACACACACACACACACACTAACCCGACCCCCAAACCAACCCATCACACAAAACGTTATGCATTTTTTACATTTAAAAAAAAATAATTGTTTAGTATGTTTTTTAAGCAATTTGAAATCACGTTCACGTTGTAATACCAGTGTAATACACATGTCACACACACACCTGTACTGACCCCTGACCTCTGACCTCAGATCTGGAACACTGCCATGTATCAGGGACTGAAAGCTGGAACGTTCTTCTGGCCGGGATCCGACGTGCCCATAAACGGGAGTTTCCCAGATCTCTACATGGATTTCGACGGGTTAGTTTGCGTGACACACACACACACATCATGCGTCCTCAGTCGGCGGTGAGTGCGTCAGATTCACTGAAAGTATAAACACACTGATCGGCTCGAGAGTCATCACAGCTGGAGCTCTGGAGGAACATTCCTGCGGAGTCACAGTTCTTTAATTACCTGCAGTGCAAACATGACGTTCCTCCTCAGTGTGTCTGTCTCGTGTCCAGCAAACACTCGCACATCAAGATGCTTTTAATACTTGAGAAGAAACATGACTGAAGATATTAGGCTTTAAAGTGCTCTAAATGAAGTGAGCTTTTTGGTTTAAAGAAGTACAAACATCTGCTGATAGGGTCAAAATAATAAACTTCAAAGTGAAAACACAGTTATTTGTCTCAGCCCTTATATTTGTACTAGTCAGTGTGTCAATATTCCAGGTCAAATCTACTGCATTCAAACACACACACGTTTAGTGTATCAGCTCAGATTTGAACCATTAATCCCCCATTACATACTGTGTGTGTGTGCGTGTGTGTGTGTGCAGTAAGGTCCCGTATGAGGAGAGGGTCTTCACTGTTCTACGGTGGCTGCAGTTGCCAGAGGATAAACGGTAAATCATCTTCATCAGTTAACTTGTCGGTTTCGCTTCATGTGTTTGTGTTCACACCAACTCCAGTACACATTAACTTCATCAACGTCATCACACTCATATTCATCGGTAGTTTGATCACTCATCTGCGTGTTTCTGCTGTTGTTGGTCCTTTAGGCCGGATTTCCTAACGCTGTACCTGGAGGAGCCTGATAGTTCTGGACACAGTTTTGGACCCGTCAGTGGAGGAGTGAGAAAACACACACACACACACACACACACACACGCACTTGTGTCTGTTCTTCCGTTAAGAAGATGAACAACTTCATCCGATGTCAGGTTCGATCTCGGAAGTTTGACTTGTTGGTCAGACTGAGCGTTTTAAGGCAAGGTCTTTCATTGAGGCTTTTGAAAGGTCTTGGCCTGATTGAACAGCTTGGCATCTGTCCTGTACTTGATGTTGATGGCAGGGTCAGTGTCCTGGAAGGCATTGCATAACATCCGGCTGAACAGTGTTGGTTTAAGCCTTGCTTCATCTGTTTGTATCTGGGAAGGGATCAGATGGGTCTCCATCATCAAGTACACAACCCTGCATGCCATCGTGGAACTGGCTACAATGCAACTTGCTCATGATCTTCCAGAGCCCCTCATGACTTAGTGTTGAATTCCTTGGTTAAATCCACGGACATGGTGTAGAGGTCAATGTTGTGTTATATCATGTCTTCTGTTCCTCGTTCGTTCCTGAAGCCACACTGGCTCTCGAGGAGTAAAGAGATGTGGGACCCCCGGGGAGGTGTGGAAAGATGAAGGACCCCTGGGGAGGTGTGGAAAGATGAAGGACCCCTGGGGAGGTGTGGACAGATGAAGGACCCCCGGGGAGGTGTGGACAGATGAAGGACACCCGGGGAGCTGTGGACAGATGAAGGACCCCTGGGGAGGTGTGGACAGATGAAGGACCCCCGGGGAGGTGTGGACAGATGAAGGACCCCGGGGAGGTGTGGACAGATGAAGGTCCCCCGGGGAGGTGAGGACAGATGAAGGACCCCCGCGGAGGTGAGGATGGATGAAGGACACCGGGGAGGTGTGGACAGATGAAGGACCCCGGGGAGGTGTGCACAGATGAAGGACCCCCGCAGAGGTGAGGATGGATGAAGGACACCGGGGAGGTGTGCACAGATGAAGGTCCCCCGGGGAGGTGTGGACAGATGAAGGACCCCCGGGGAGGTGTGCACAGATGAAGGTCCCCCGGGGAGGTGAGGACAGATGAAGGTCCCCCGGGGAGGTGTGCACAGATGAAGGTCCCCCGCGGAGGTGAGGATGGATGAAGGACACCGGGGAGGTGAGGACAGATGAAGGTCCCCCGGGGAGGTGTGGACAGATGAAGGACCCCCAGGGAGGTGTGGACAGATGAAGGTCCCCCGGGGAGGTGTGGACAGATGAAGGACCCAGGGGAGGTGAGGATGGATGAAGGACCCCGGGGAGGTGTGGACAGATGAAGGTCCCCCGGGGAGGTGAGGATGGATGAAGGACCCCGGGGAGGTGTGGACAGATGAAGGTCCCCCGGGGAGGTGAGGATGGATGAAGGACCCCGGGGAGGTGTGGACAGATGAAAGACCCCCGGGGAGGTGTGGACAGATGAAGGACCCCCGGGGAGGTGTGGACAGATGAAGGACCCCGGGGAGGTGTGGACAGATGAAGGTCCCCCGGGGAGGTGAGGATGGATGAAGGACCCCGGGGAGGTGTGGACAGATGAAAGACCCCCGGGGAGGTGTGGACAGATGAAGGACCCCCGGGGAGGTGTGGACAGATGAAGGACCCCGGGGAGGTGTGGACAGATGAAGGACCCCCGGGGAGGTGTGGACAGATGAAGGACCCCCGGGGAGGTGTGGACAGATGAAGGACCCCCGGGGAGGTGTGGACAGATGAAGGACCCCGGGGAGGTGTGGACAGATGAAGGACCCCTGGGGAGGTGTGGACAGATGAAGGACCCCCGGGGAGGTGTGGACAGATGAAGGACCCCGGGGAGGTGTGGACAGATGAAGGACCCCCGGGGAGGTGTGGACAGATGAAGGACCCCCGGGGAGGTGTGGACAGATGAAGGACCCCCGGGGAGGTGTGGACAGATGAAGGACCCCGGGGAGGTGTGGACAGATGAAGGACCCCCGGGGAGGTGTGGACAGATGAAGGACCCCCGGGGAGGTGTGGACAGATGAAGGACCCCCGGGGAGGTGTGGACAGATGAAGGACCCCCGGGGAGGTGTGGACAGATGAAGGACCCCGGGGAGGTGTGGACAGATGAAGGACCCCCGGGGAGGTGTGGACAGATGAAGGACCCCAGGGAGGTGTGGACAGATGAAAGACCCCCGGGGAGGTGTGGACAGATGAAGGACCCCAGGGAGATGTGGACAGATGAAGGACCCCCGGGGAGGTGTGGACAGATGAAGGACCCCCGGGGAGGTGTGGACAGATGAAGGACCCCCGGGGAGGTGTGGACAGATGAAGGACCCCTGGGGAGGTGTGGACAGATGAAGGACCCCCGGGGAGGTGTGGACAGATGAAGGACCCCCGGGGAGGTGTGGACAGATGAAGGACCCCTGGGGAGGTGTGGACAGATGAAGGACCCCTGGGGAGGTGAGGACAGATGAAGGACCCCCGGGGAGGTGTGGACAGATGAAGGACCCCTGGGGAGGTGTGGACAGATGAAGGACCCCTGGGGAGGTGTGGACAGATGAAGAACCCCCGGGGAGGTGTGGACAGATGAAGGACCCCTGGGGAGGTGTGGACAGATGAAGGACCCCCGGGGAGGTGTGGACAGATGAAGGACCCCTGGGGAGGTGTGGACAGATGAAGGACCCCTGGGGAGGTGTGGACAGATGAAGAACCCCCGGGGAGGTGTGGACAGATGAAGGACCCCTGGGGAGGTGTGGACAGATGAAGGACCCCGGGGAGGTGTGGACAGATGAAGGCCCCCGGGGAGGTGTGGACAGATGAAGGACCCCCGGGGAGGTGTGGACAGATGAAGGACCCCCGGGGAGGTGTGGACAGATGAAGGACCCCTGGGGAGGTGTGGACAGATGAAGGACCCCCGGGGAGGTGTGGACAGATGAAGGACCCCGGGGAGGTGTGGACAGATGAAGGACCCCGGGGAGGTGTGGACAGATGAAGGCCCCCGGGGAGGTGTGGACAGATGAAGGACCCCCGGGAAGGTGTGGACAGATGAAGGACCCCGGGGAGGTGTGGACAGATGAAGGACCCCGGGGAGGTGTGGACAGATGAAGGACCCCCGGGGAGGTGTGGACAGATGAAGGACCCCGGGGAGGTGTGGACAGATGAAGGACCCCGGGGAGGTGTGGACAGATGAAGGACCCCGGGGAGGTGTGGACAGATGAAGGACTTATGGTGAATTGTATTGAATCCAAATAGGGTCAATGATCTGAAATGGAATGATCATCAATGATCGTACCCAGAATTTTAACATAATACAAGTGTTAAGTAGTTACACACACACTGTGTTTATAATATTCCTCTCACATTACTTCCTGTCTGATATATGAAAAAACATTGTGCGTCAACACATCTGTTGACGTGTGTGTGTGTGTGTGTGTGTGTGTGTGTGTGTAGCTGATTATGGCTCTGCAGGGTGTGGACAGAGTCATCGGTCAGCTGATGAACGGCCTCAAACAACTCAACCTTCATCAGTGTGTCAACATCATCATCGTCGCAGATCACGGTAACACACACACACACACACACACGTTTAGCCGTGGAGAACCTCTCCATTTGCAAATGTGACGTGTGTGTGTGTGTGTGTGTGTGTGTGTGTGTGTGTGTGTGTGTGTGTGTGTGTGTGTGTGTGTGTGTGTGTGTGTGTGTGTGTGTGTGTGTGTGTGTGTGTGTGTGTGTGTGTGTGTGTGTGTGTGTGTGTGTGTGTGTGTGTGTGTTTGCAGGTATGGAGGAGACCAGCTGTGAGCGTAAAGAAGCTCTTCAGGATTTCGTTGGTGATGTTGATCATCTGTTTGTCAGTGAGGGTCCATTTGGGCGAATCAGAGCAAAAGACAAAACACACACCTGTAAGTCTAACACACACCTGTAAGTCAAACACACACCTGTAAGTCTAACACACAGCTGTAAGTCTAACACACAGCTGTAAGTCTAACACACAGCTGTAAGTCTAACACACAGCTGTAAGTCTAACACACACCTGTAAGTCTAACACACACCTGTAAGTCTAACACACACCTATAAGTCTAACACACACCTGTAAGTCTAACACACAGTTCAGAACTGAAAAAAGTTTTTCACACAGAAATTGCTAGTAATTTTCACAATTAATTATAAAGAAAATCTAAAGAAATCACTCAGAATCTGCTAGTAAATCTCACAATTAATTACAGAGACATGGAAAGTGACACATTAAATTAGTAATTTTGATGACTTTTGATGATTGAATTTTCTTGTAAAACTTATTCAAATAAAGTTTTTTTAATCAGTGTGTGTGTGTGTGTGTGTTTGACAGTGGACGCGGCTGCGCTCGTGGCAAACATGTCGGTAAGTGTCACTGTAATATTTCCTGCTGTTTTTAATAATTCAGATGTAATCTCATCATGTTGCATGTTTAATTCAGCGAGTGTCGTACATTCATCATCTCAGACATAAATACATAAATCATCTCAGATATATATACAGCTATTTTGCATTTTCAATTATTTTAAATGTAATTCGTATAAGTCAAGATTATTTATATAGCGATTTATACACACAGATTGTTTAAAAACAGATCAACAGTTATAACCCCACATGTATATTTTATAGCATAAAATACATTGTTTTCACAAATATACTTAAAAGACAAATGTGTGTGTGCGCTTTACACGCTGTGAACTTCTGAACACAGCTGGAGAATGAACATGTTTCAGTGTGTGTGTGTGTGTGACAACATCCCACATAGTCAAACATCTGTGTTTTGTAGCGTGCTGAATCTGCAGGTGTGTGTGTGTGTGTGTGTTGCAGTGTAAGCGTCCTCAGCAGCAGATCAAGCCGTATCTGAAACACGTGTGTGTGTGTGTGTGTGTGGCTTGGTTTATTATACATTGTGGGAACCAAATGTCCCCACAAGGATAGTAAAACCTGAGATCACCTCCATTGTGGGGACCAGCCAGCGGTCCATGAGGGGAACGGGTTAATAAACATACTAAATTATATATTTTTGAAAATGTAAAAATGCAGAATGTCTCCTGTGATGGGCAGGTTTAGGGATAGGGGCAGTGTAAGTGTGTGTGTGTGTGTGTGTGTGTGTGTGTGTGTGTGTGTGTGTGTGTGTGTGTGTGATGGGCAGGTTTAGGGATAGGGGCAGTGTAAGTGTGTGTGTGTGTGTGTGTGTGTGTGTGTGTGTGTGTGTGTGTGTGTGTGTGTGTGTGTGATGGGCAGGTTTAGGGATAGGGGCAGTGTAAGTGTGTGTGTGTGTGTGTGTGTGTGTGTGTGTGTGTGTGTGATGGGCAGGTTTAGGGATGGGGCAGTGTAAGTGTGTGTGTGTGTGTGTGTGTGTGTGTGTGTGTGATGGGCAGGTTTAGGGATAGGGGCAGTGTAAGTGTGTGTGTGTGTGATGGGCAGGTTTAGGGATAGGGGCAGTGTAAGTGTGTGTGTGTGTGATGGGCAGGTTTAGGGATAGGGGCAGTGTAAGTGTGTGTGTGTGTGATGGGCAGGTTTAGGGATAGGGGCAGTGTAAGTGTGTGTGTGTGTGTGATGGGCAGGTTTAGGGATAGGGGCAGTGTAAGTGTGTGTGTGTGTGATGGGTAGGTTTAGGGATAGGGGCAGTGTAAGGCAAGGCAAGGCAAGGCAAGTTTATTTATATAGCACATTTCATACACAGTGGTAATTCAAAGTGCTTTACATAGAAGAAATAAAAATAAAAATAATTACATAGATAATAAAAGAAATAAGAATAATTAAAACAGTTTAGAAAATAAAATACAGTGCAAACAGTCGGACGAACAGTGGCACAGTGCTCATTCAGTAAATGCAAAGCTAAACAGTGGTAATTCAAAGTGCTTTACATAGAAGAAATTAAAATAATCAAAAGAAATAAGAATAATTAAAACCGTGTCTGAGATGGAAGTGATTGAGCAGGTTTGCGGTGCCACTGGACCTACAATCCAGGGACGTCCTCTGCTGGGGTGGTGTACCACACCAGTATTGCCCAAAGGGGCCCCACAGAGCACGTTTCACTTTTGCTGTTTTAAACTAACAGCGAACCTCTATACTCTCCATAGTATAGCTAATCTTCACTCGCCTCGTCGGAGTGAAGCTCTCCCGTTCCCCTTCAAAATCTCTTCCAATCAGACAGCCCTAAAAATTAATAAAATCTTCCTGAATCACAGTTTGGAAAATAAAATAAAAAAATAAAATACAGTGCAAACAGTCGGACGTATTTTATATCGACCGGTAGCTATTATAGATCTTTCTTTTAAAAGGATCTTCTTACAACTTACATGCATCAACTTTCTTTTCTCTTTCAATCTTCTTACCATCTATCAACTTTCTATTCTCTTTCAACACACACTGAAAGGGGATAGAATATACAGTTTGTACAGTATAAAAACCATTACGCCTATGGAATGTCCCCACAAGGATAGAAATGAAAAACTGTGTGTGTGTGTGTGTGTGTGTGTGTGTGTGTGTTGCAGTGTAAGCGTCCTCAGCAGCAGATCAAGCCGTATCTGAAACACGTGTGTGTGTGTGTGTGTGTGTTGCAGTGTAAGCGTCCTCAGCAGCAGATCAAGCCGTATCTGAAACACGTGCGTGTGTGTGTGTGTGTGTGTGTGTGTGTGTGTGTGTGTTGCAGTGTATATGGCGCTCGCTTTGTGTCATTCCTTTCCTAACCAAGCTTAAAGACGTGTTAACGTGCGTGTGATATGCGTGTGGAGAACGTCTGCCCGTCTGCACGTCTGCACGTCTGCCCGTCTGCACGTCTGCCCGTCTGAACGCAATACTTAACATGCCTTTGGTTAATATAAAAATAGCGCACGTATTTTTATGCAGCTACATGTGTGATGGACTTTTCTTATTTGAGACACTGTTCAAACAGTGTGGGCTAGTAGAATTTTCAACAGAGAAAATAACATTAATAGCTATTTAACATAGGCTAGGTCTTAGAGCCTATATCTTTATCCTCGAACAATATTAAGAAAATACTATTTAGGTTTGTATACATAAAAAAATCAACGAATGTCAACAGTAAAAAGATTTGAATGTATTTTACAATATAAATTATGCACGATCATGCATGGGAATAAGATAGACTAGGCTACAATAATAATAAAAAGCTCTATGAGTGGATGCATACGCTACTTAACTATTTCTATGTTATAAAAAATCGCTCTATGAACTTCTAGCAAGCTCATTTATTTTAAACCGAGTTGTAAATGCCGAAATGAAAGGAGGCTAAATAAATATGAAACTACCAAATATAAATATAAAATCGCCAGTAGATGGCGCCAAGACCCTGCTCTATTGAGATGACTGGTTAATGTTCAACCTATTCATTTTAACATATATTCAAATAAAAAACAGTTATATTAATGTGTAATATTACTTCACAATATTACTGTTTTTTGTTTTAAAAAACGCAGGCTTGGACACAACTACTCCTTTTAGACAATGATTTCCTAATTATTATTTTTTTTTAAGCTAAAAACTGCTCATTACACAGAAACATTCAAACAAATATTTACAAATTTGTGTTTTACTTGTAATTTTTCCTCAACTTTGTGTCTCAGTTGGCAATTAATTTTCATTACATTTAAATATATATATTTCTGTTCCCCAGAAGTGAAACATTATGTGAATTTAAAGTGGCTGCGTTATAAATAGATATACGGGTTTGCATTTCACTAATGAAGGGGAATGTAAAGCATTAAATCATCCAGGTCTCTGAAACCGCTCAGAGGAGCATCTCATGAAGCTTCATTGCAAGCATATATTGACCGAGCACAACTCAGTGTTACACATTTAGATAATGGAAGAACAACACGGAAACACACAGGGTCAACAGCCGGGAAGAAGAGGAGGAAGAAGAGGAAGAGGAGGAAGAGGAAGAGGAGGAGTAAGGATGTGGAAGGGTACGGAGGCAAAGCAGTGGAAGAGGTCAAGATTGTGGACATGTTTATAATGAAATAAGGGCCACTATTGCAGACCATGTTCTCAATCATGACCTTACAATGACTGAGGTGGTCAACGGTGCAGCCGGATGTTGGGAGAACAGTGTCTTCAGTCATTCAAACATTTGTAGACAGAACTGGGGTGTAATCAGACACTATTTTCTGCTGTATACTTACTCTATTACAGTTCTCCACTTGCATTTTACATTATACAGTAAATATGCTTTATAGAGACAATGTAACACACACACATATACAGAGTGTGTGTGTACAGGGATGTAGTGGAGGCTAAACGCACGTAAACGCCGTTTGCGCACCTCCCAAAAAGGAATATTTCGGTTTTTGCGCATTTACCGTCACCTGACTTGGAAGACGCGGTGTGTTTGGGGTCCGTGTACGCAAAAATAATTAAATAATTATCATCATTATTATAAAATGTATTAGGCTACATATTTAGAGACGCTTTTATGCAAAAAAGGAACAAAGCAATTCGTCAAATGTCATTCATAATATGGGTCAGACTATAATAATAAGATTATCACAAATAAACACAAGATTTTGACGCATATCCAACGGTTTGTGTGGAGCGGAGTGTGAGCGCGCACTGCATGGCACGGAGCCGCGGACGCGAACACTTGCATTTTCCTATCAACAGTGGAAACAACTGAAAATAGCCTACTCTTATCATTTCTGGTCATACAGAAAATAATAATACATTATTCGTAACTACTTTTATTTGTGTAAACTCACAATAACAAGAAAGCGAAGTGCTTTTGTCAAATAAAATAAAACAATCAGGCGCGCATGATCTCCGTGAACTGGAGCGCGAGAACTGAAACTAAACATAGCCTATGTAGCTAAAGCTTGAAATGTCCACTTTAAAACGAACAAATTAGATTTGAATCGAAAGCTAATACCTTCTGATTATGTAATGCGTATGAAAGGAGCATTTCTCTCTAAAGGCGCACCCACTTAACAGCGGAGATGGAGATATGTTTTTAGCCGACACTGATTTAGAAAACAATAGTTTATTAATAAACAATTAAAATGCCTCGTTATTTTTTCAGACACATTTATTATCATACGCCTATAAATCACCTTTCTGTAGGCTGTGGTTCCAGAGATATATGTGGCTCTTCTCATTCAGCACTGCGGGAAAAATATAATTTCCAGGTTCTAATTTTGTCCTAGAGAAAAAGTAAAAATCCATATTAATTTGTGAATATTTTAAATGTTTAATAAAGGGGCAATAAGTCATAAACAAAAATTCGTCTATATGTATTTTTTTGCGCAGCATTTGGTGTAGCCTATAGTTCAAATTAAGATTCTGTTGTTTAACTTTGCGCTTTAAAAATACAAGCGTTTTCGTTTTGCACAAGTGCATTGCATTGGAAGCCCTGGATATAAGCCTCCCTCTCTATCTCTCTTAAATATTTTTGTTCTCTCTGTTTTGCCATTTAATAAACTTTATACATTTTAATTGAATAGTGATTGTGTGACCTATGATGAGGGAACAACCAGTGATACCCTCCGTAATGATAGCCTAGCGATGTCATCAGGATATATACTGTATATGAATGTATATGTATTGTGATTTAAAGAATATAAATATAAATCGTAGCCATAGTTTAAATCTGAAAATACTGAACACTTTATTATTGACAACATGACGAAGCATTTTGACTATCTTGTTTGTGAACAATGACACAAGGACTATTCATTCTGATGGCACTAGTATGTTCATTCACATAAATACTGACTTTTGAGAGATGAACTAGGGATTTTGAGCAGGTTTACTTCCATTGTGTGGTGCTGCTAGTATGAATTATTTTTTTAGATGCATTTACTGGTTTAAAAATCTTAAGGATGATTCAAAAATGTACCAAAGTGACTGAGAAAAACTGCAAAAGTACATTCAGGGGAATAAGTTCACAGTTAATATCAATTTCAGGCTAAAACCAATGCAGAGCCTAGCTCCAAGTCAATGAACATTTGTAAACTAATACATTATTAGATCGTATAGCAGACGTGCAGACGGGCAGACGTGCAGACGGGCAGACGGGCAGACGTGCAGACGTGCAGACGTTCTCCACACGTTAACTTCTAACCTGACGCCGCCGTGTATGGCGTTCCGATATGGCGTTCCGATCGGTTCTTTAATATGACTTTGCAGCACGCACTCGTCTCAATGAACGTGACGTCTGCGTCTGCCGAACGTGACGTCTGCGTCTGCAGAACGTCTCGTCTGCGTCTGCCACATCACTCGTTCGTCTGCCGAACGTCTCGTCTGCGTCTTCCGAACGTCTCGTCTGCGTCTTCCGAACGTCTCGTCTGCGTTTGCCACATCACTCGTTCGTCTCGTCTGCGTCTGCTGGTTTCCAGCACATTCCACACACTTATTCGTTCTTTATTATTTTTCCCCACTTATCTTCAATTGTATTTTATTAGCAATTAAGTGATTTTACCTTGCTTATGTATAGCTTTTTATTCCAAATAGTAAATATTAATTTACACAAATGATCATGTTAAAATTTGTGTTTGCCATTGTTTCTTGTCAACATATCCACAGATAGCCTACTTATGAATAAATCATAAAAAAGCATGTATGTAGCCTAGCCTACTATTCACCACTAGGAGTCTCTTGACCAATACAAAAGAACGTAGTTGTAAACATTTGGGCTGATTTAACTAACATATATAATATTTGTAATGTTTAATTTTAGAGTTGTAATATTTAGTTTTAGATTTTCGCCGAAGTTTGATTGACAGGCGGTCTGACAGTTATCATCAGAATTATACTTAAAAACAGATAGGCCTACACCTCAAGAGAAATGCGAGCACAGTTCATTATTATTATTTAGCCTAAATGTCTTTGCTTATACTAATAATAATAATAATTAGCCTATAATTTATATTATCAGCCCAAGGCTACATATTTAGCTAGATTGGCCCACAGCTTTTATCCCAGTTGCAGTGAGACTGTTGAACGAGCATTCCTCCTATTTATACCCAGCCCGCCACACACACCACAATACTCTCTATACACAACTTTAATAGTTGGGAATGCATTGCTGTACTATTTACTACATCTCACATATTGTTTATACGGACATTAATTGTTATGTCCCTGACGACTGGTGATATAACGGATTGCACTTTATCGACTTTTTATTGCACTTATAGCCTATTGTAGGATTATCTGATGTTATTTCGTTGTTATTTATAAGAATGACAAAAAATACAAATAAATAAAGAACAAACAATATTTAGAAGACACTTTTATCCAAAAAAGGAACAAAGCAATTGGTCAAATGTCAGTCTTAATAAAGGTTAGACAATATTAATACAGGGTTTTATTTGATTATCACAAACAAACACGAGATTTTGACGCATATCCAAGGGTTTGTGCGGAGTGGAGCGCGCACTGCATGGCACGGAGGCGCGGGCGCGAACACTTGTATTTTCCAATCAACAGTGGAAAGTAAACAACTTAAAATAGGCCTACTTAAAAAAAAAAAATATGGTTATACAGAAAATAAAATAAAACAATCAGGCGCGCTTTCATGATCTCCGTGAACATTAGCGCGTCTCAAAAATGAACTGAAACAAAATAAAGCTTGAAATGTCCACTTTTAAACGAACAAATTCGAATCGAAAGCAAATACTGTCTGATTATGTAATCCGTGAATGGTGCATTTCTATAAAGGCGCATCTGCTTAACAGCGGAGATGGAGATGTGTTTGCAGCCGACACTGATTTACAAAATAGGCATAGGCTACTTGTTTATTAATAAAAAAACAATTCAAATGCCTCGTTATTTTTTCAGACACATTTAGTATCATTAGCCTATAAACCACCTATAAATCACCTCTCTGTATGGTTCCAGAGATGGCTATTCTCATTCAGCACTGCGGGGAAAATAAATGTGGCATTAGAAAACCAGTAAAATAAAAAAAATAAAAAAATCCATATTATTTTGTGAATATTTTAAATGTTTAATACGGGTTATTAATCCGTGGGCATTAAACCGAGGGAACAGTTTGAGAATTCGTGAGAACGGTTTATAAACGGATTATATAAAAAATAAAAATAGTATTTTTCAATTCTATTCTTCTATTTAAAGGATATACAGAAACAGTGGTTGTGCGATCGAGTTGTCTGTTTTCTAGTTTAGTGCTGTAGCCTATAGGCCTTTTAAAACTATAAAAAAAATTAAAAACACAATAACAACCCCAACAATAAGCTATAAAAATGAAATAGCCTATATCAATTTTGTTTCTTCATATTTCTATCTTTGTAGGGGCATTTGGCCCTCAAAATGTGGGTTAAACAAGAACACACACACACACACACAATATCCTATATATAAATATCCTATAAATCACAGACGCAGACGTCACGTTATAAGGCAGACGCAAGTGAGACGAGTGCATGTTGCAAAGTCATATTAAAGAACCGATCGCAATCGCTGGCGCACTGCACTGAGCAGTGCTGAGTAGCGTGTGCAGTGCGTGTTAGAGAAAATTATAATAAATGACTTCACTGCCACACGTGAATGACGCGTAACGTCTGACTTGACACTTCACTGCTACGCGTGATTTACGTGACGTCAGCGTGACGTCTGCGTGACGTCTGCGTCACGTCTGCGTCTTAAAATTAATGGAATAAATAGCAGAATAAAAAAAAAATTAAGACGTTGAGTGAGACGTTCATTGAGACGAGTGCGTGCTGCAAAGTCATATTAAAGAACCGATCGGAACGCCATATTCCGATCGGTTCTTTAATATGACTTTGCAGCACGCACTCGTCTCAATGAACGTCTCACTCAACGTCTTAAAAATTTTTTTATTCTGCTATTTATTCCATTCATTTTAAGACGCAGACGTGACGCAGACGTCACGCAGACGTCACGCTGACGTCACGTAAATCACGCGTAGCAGTGAAGTGTCAAGTCAGACGTTACACGTCATTCACGTGTGGCAGTGAAGTCATTTATTATAATTTTCTCTAACACGCACTGCACACGCTACTCAGCACTGCTCAGTGCAGTGCGCCAGCGATTGCGATCGGTTCTTTAATATGACTTTGCAACATGCACTCGTCTCACTTGCGTCTGCCTTATAACGTGACGTCTGCGTCTGTGATTTATATATAGGATAGTGTGTGTGTGTGTGTGTGTGTGTGTGTGTGTGTGTGTGTGTGTGTGTGTGTGTGTGTGTGTGTGTGTGTGTGTGTGTGTGTGTGTGTTCTTGTTTAACCCACATTTTGAGGGCGAAATGCCCCCACAAAGATAGAAATATGAAGAAACAAAATTGATATAGGCTATTTCATTTTTATAGCTTATTGTTGGGGTTGTTATTGTGTTTTTAATTTTTTTATAGTTTTAAAAGGCCTAGGCTACAGCACTAAACTGGAAAACAGACAACTCGATCGCACAACCACTGTTTCTGTAGATCATTTAAATAGAAGAATAGAATTGAAAAATACTATTTTTATTTTTTATATAATCCGTTTATAAACCGTTCTTACGAATTCTCAAACTGTTCCCTCGGTTTAACAAATCTTGCCCACGGATTAATAACCCGTATTAAACATTTAAAATATTCACAAATTAATATGGATTTTTTTTTTTTTTTTTTTTTTTTTTTTTTTTTTTGATTTTACTGGTTTTCTAATGCAAAATGTATTTTCCCCGCAGTGCTGAATGAGAATAGCCATCTCTGGAACCATACAGAGAGGTGATTTATAGGTGGTTTATAGGCAAATGATAGGCTACTAAATGTGTCTGAAAAAATAACGAGGCATTTTAATTGTTTTTATTAATAAACTATTAATAAAAATAGCTGCAAACATATCTCCATCTCCGCTGTAAAGCAGATGCGGCTCTAGATAAAAATTCATACGGATTACATAATCAGACAGTATCTGCTTTCGATTCGAATTTGTTCGTTTAAAAGTGGACATTTCAAGCTTTATTTTGTTTCAGTTCATTTTTTAGACTCATTCCAGTTCAGGGAGATCATGAAAGCGCGCCTGATTGTTTTATTTTACGAAATCAAAACGTTTTCTTGTTATTGTGAGTTTACTAAAAAAAAAAGTAGTTGCGAATGGTGTATTATTATTTTCTGTATGACCATAAATTATGAGTATTTTAAGTTGTTTCCTGTTGATAGGAAAATACAAGTGTTCGCGCCCGCGCCTCCGTGCGCGCGCTCCACTCCGCAGAAACCATTGGATATATGCGTCAAAATCTTGTTTATTTGTGATAATCAAATAAAACCCTGTATTATTATTGTTTGTTCTTTATTTATTTATTTTTTGTCATTGTTATAAATCACACCGAAATAACATCAGAGAATCCTACAATATGTGCAATAAAAAGTCGATAAAGTGCAATCCGTTGTATCACAGTCCACTGGGACATAATTATTGTCCGTATAAACAATAATAGACAGTAATATGTTTATCATAAAATAAGTTATGAATGTTTTATTTTTATATCTATGAACTTTTACAGTTTTGGAAATGTTTGTTATTTTTTTATGTTGTTTTTTTTTTCGGATTTGTGGCCCGTCCTCACTTTAGAAGAACAACAAGCGGTTGTTAATTATTGTATATTGTTTTATTGTGTATTAAGTGGAATAGGCCTACTTCAAATTGTCATGCTTAAAGTGATTCTCAATTGTAGCGGGTATGAGGTGAGGCGGCCCTTCAAATAAATAATATACATGATCATTTGCGTAAATTAATATTTACTATTTGGAATAAAAAGCTATACGTAAGCAAGGTAAAATCACTTAATTGCTAATAAAATACAATTGAAGATCAGTGGGGAAAAATAATAAAGAACGAATAAGTGTGTGGAATGTGCTGGAAACCACCTTGCCGCAGACGCAGACGAGACGTTCGGCAGACGCAGACGTCACGTTCTGCACACGAACGAGTGATGTGGCAGACGCAGACGAGACGTTCTGCAGACGCAGACGAGACGTTCGGCAGACGCAGACGTCACGTTCATTGAGACGAGTGCGTGCTGCAAAGTCATATTAAAGTATGGCGTTCCGATCGGTTCTTTAATATGACTTTGCAGCACGCACTCGTCTCAATGAACGTCTCACTCAACGTCTTAATTTTTTTTTTATTCTGCTATTTATTCCATTCATTTTAAGACGCAGACGTGACGCAGACGTCACGCTGACGTCACGCTGACGTCACGTAAATCACGCGTAGCAGTGAAGTGTCAAGTCAGACGTTACACGTCATTCACGTGTGGCAGTGAAGTCATTTATTATAATTTTCTCTAACACGCACTGCACACGCTACTCAGCACTGCTCAGTGCAGTGCGCCAGCGATTGCGATCGGTTCTTTAATATGACTTTGCAACATGCACTCGTCTCACTTGCGTCTGCCTTATAACGTGACGTCTGCGTCTGTGATTTATAGGATATTTATATATAGGATATTGTGTGTGTGTGTGTGTGTGTGTTCTTGTTTAACCCACATTTTGAGGGCCAAATGCCCCTACAAAGATAGAAATATGAAGAAACAAAATTGATATAGGCTATTTCATTTTTATAGCTTATTGTTGGGGTTTATAGTTTTAAAAGGCCTATAGGCTACAGCACTAAACTAGAAAACAGACAACTCGATCGCACAACCACTGTTTCTGTAGATCCTTTAAATAGAAGAATAGAATTGAAAAATACTATTTTTATTTTTTATATAATCCGTTTATAAACCGTTCTCACGAATTCTCAAACTGTTCCCTCGGTTTAACAAATCGTGCCCACGGATAAATAACCCGTATTAAACATTTAAAATATTCACAAATTAATATGGATTTTTTTATTCTTTTTATTTTACTGGTTTTCTAATGCCACATTTATTTTCCCCGCAGTGCTGAATGAGAATAGCCATCTCTGGAACCATACAGAGAGGTGATTTATAGGTGGTTTATAGGCTAATGATACTAAATGTGTCTGAAAAAATAACGAGGCATTTGAATTGTTTTTTATTAATAAACAAGTAGCCTATGCCTATTTTGTAAATCAGTGTCGGCTGCAAACACATCTCCATCTCCGCTGTAAAGCAGATGCGCCTTTATAGAAATGCACCATTCACGGATTACATAATCAGACAGTATTTGCTTTCGATTCGAATTTGTTCGTTTAAAAGTGGACATTTCAAGCTTTATTTTGTTTCAGGTCATTTTTGAGACGCGCTCATGTTCACGGAGATCATGAAAGCGTGCCTGATTGTTTTATTTTATTTTCTGTATGACCATAAATTATGAGTATTTTAAGTTGTTTACTTTCCACTGTTGATAGGAAAATACAAGTTCGCGCCCGCGCCTCCGTGCCATGCAGTGCGCGCTCCACTCCGCACAAACCCTTGGATATGCGTCAAAATCTCGAGTTTGTTTGTGATAATCAAATAAAACCCTGTATTATTATTGTCTAACCTTTATTATGACTGACATTTGACCAATTGCTTTGTTCCTTTTTTTGGATAAAAGCGTCTTCTAAATATTGTTTGTTCTTTATTTATTTGTATTTTTTGTCATTCTTATAAATAACAACGAAATAACATCAGATAATCCTACAATATAAGTGCAATAAAAAGTCGATAGGCTAAAGTGCAATCCGTTATATCACCAGTCGACAGGGACATAACAATTAATGTCCGTATAAACAATATGTGAGATGTAGTAAATAGTAGGCTACAGCAATGCATTCCCAACTATTAAAGTTGTGTATAGAGATTATTGTGGTGTGTGTGGCGGGCTGGGTATAAATAGGAGGAATGCTCGTTCAACAGTCTCACTGCAACTGGGATAAAAGCTGTGGGCCAATCTAGCTAAATATGTAGCCTTGGGCTGATAATATTAATTATAGGCTAATTATTATTATTATTAGTATAAGCAAAGACATTTAGGCTAAATAATAATAATGAACTGTGCTCGCATTTCTCCTGAGGTGCAGACCTATCTGTTTTTAAGTATAATTCTGATGATAACTGTCAGACCGCCTGTCAATCAAACTTCGGCGAAAATCTAAAACTAAATATTACAACTCTAAAATTAAACATTACAAATATTATATATGTTAGTTAAATCAGCCCAAATGTTTACAACTACGTTCTTTTGTATTGGTCAAGAGACTCCTAGTGGTGAATAGTAGGCTACATACATGCTTTTTTATGATTTATTCATAAGTAGGCTATCTGTGGATATGTTGACAAGAAACAATGGCAAACACAAATTTTAACATGATCATTTGTGTAAATTAATATTTACTATTTGGAATAAAAAGCTATAGCCTATATAAGCAAGGTAAAATCACTTAATTGCTAATAAAATACAATTGAAGATAAGTGGGGAAAAATAATAAAGAACGAATAAGTGTGTGGAATGTGCTGGAAACCAGCAGACGCAGACGAGACGAACGAGTGATGTGGCAGACGCAGACGAGACGTTCGGAAGACGCAGACGAGACGTTCGGCAGACGAACGAGTGATGTGGCAGACGCAGACGAGTATGGCAAGCCAAAGTGTTCACAAACGCCTGGCCAGGCGTCCGATTGCACATTGACACGTCAAAAGCGGGCGTTCGACAGCCAAACGCGCGTCAAAAGCGCGCGTTTTTGCCATAAAAGCGCGCGTTCTCGACGTGCGCTTTGTGCACACAAAAAAACGCGCGTCAGAAGCGCGCGTTTTTCGCATCAAAGCGCGCGTCAGGAACGCGCGTTTGGCTGTCAAGACGCACGCTTTTGACGTGCGCTTTGGGGTCACCGAAAACGCACGCTTTTGACGCGCGTCTATCGTAACAAAAATGGGCGTTGAAAACGTGTGTTTTGACTAGGACAAAACGCACGCTTTTGACGTGTAAACAGTTAACACAAAAAGGCAGTACAAAACGTGTGTGTAGTTTCCAACCAGGCGAAAAGGACGCGTGACATACGAGTTAAAATCAGTTTGAACGGGTCAGTCAGTGTCATTGGCTGCTGAAGGCTTGGGTCTAACCATTTCTCTGGGTTTAGGGGGGTTTAGCTACTGTTCATAGACCACCACCATTTAACATGCCATAGATCAGGTTATTCAGCCGATCTATTTTGTCCTTTTTTTGTAGAACTTATAGAAATAATATATTTAAATTGCAGTTTAATTAACATTTAGATAAAAAATAAAATTGCCTTGTTTTTCTTCGCTCATGCCTTTGTTCCAATGTTTGTCCCTATGCTCATGCCTTTGTCCCAAAACATTTTCAACCCTAAAACTTCAAGAAAATCCATGCTAAATATCTGGACAAGTTCTGGGCCAGATTTTAGGTTGATGTCTCAATAAATGAGCTTTAGGAAAGATTGTATTGTGCGCAGTACCAACATTTTCCACTAGATGACATCCAGACTCCACCGATGAGATCTACGACTTCCATGTATGGTTTTTAGTGATCTGAACCTTATATTTCCATACTATTCCAAATATGTATGAAGTAGACATCCTATTTAGAAATAGTTAGGGCAGTAATGTTAATATTTGATTCAAATTCAATCTCTAAAACACATATAAAATGTACGGAAAGAATCAAAGCCCGAGTTACAGTTTGCCTCCACATCACAAATGAAGAATCTATTGGTATTTATCTACTGCTGTCATTTCTTTTGATAATTACTTGTTTGGGGTGCTCCATTTTTAATTTAATTTAATTTTAATTCTGTAATGGTAATGCATGTACAGTATTTTTAATGTACAGTGTGTCATATTACACCTCTTTAGATGCTTTCTTCAGTCTAAAAATTATTTAATCAAGTAAGAATATTCAAATATACAGAAATACAATCCAGATATACATCAAAATAACTTGAAGGTTGCAAAAAGTAATGCAAGAATGATATAATGTAATTTCAGAACCGTTCTGAGATAGTATTTTTCATGTTGTGTATGTTGACATTTAGTAGGCTACACTAGGATTGCCCAAATAATTCACATTTAACTTTTTAATGTTAACAAATGTATAGGTAATGCAATAACTGTGTGCTTTGCAGCTCTCTCTCTCTTTACCCTACTGAACAGGGTCTTACTAGGTGTTCCACAGCAAAGCCCTCCTGCTCTTGTTCTATATTATATACAGTTGTTTTTCACTTCTATGCTGCAAGACTGAGCTCCACAGAGAAGGTTTGTTTCTGTTCCTCTGCCTACTAATGCAAACAAGACAAAAATGTTTGATGAGTCACAAAATAAAACAACTAAATTGTGTTAAACAACAAAACATCCCTTATGTACAGTTTATAATTTGTGTGTGTGTGTGTGTGTGTGTGTGTGTGTGTGTGTGTGTGTGTGTGTGTGTGTGTGTGTGTGTGTGTGTGTGTGTGTGTGTGTGTGTGTGTGTGTGTGTGTAATTTAGGATGGGTAATTAGTTTGCTTCTGTTCATCTTAACTCAGAACTTCAAAATGAAGTTTTGTTGTTTCAGATTTCGTGAAACTCAACTTGTATATTTGGCCTTATGCCTAAAGCATAATTGCACTGATTACTGGCAACATTGTCCATTTGTATTGTATCAATTCTACAGCAAACCAGAAATTATAAAATAATAAAACAATTAGACAAAGTGGATAACATGTTATAATCTTACAGTGGATACAAATTATCAATACTATTCACACAATTCAAAGAATAAATATCTGAATTTATGATTTATAAAAATGTCTTTAACCTCTATTTTTAAGACTGCCCCTCCCCGACACCCGTGGGACACTTGCTATTCTACATTATAACATGACTATAACACGCGCTTTTACTCTCTCCGTACATTTTTGGGTTTTAGAGGTTTAATTGAAAGCAAATATTAACATACTGCCCTAACTATTAGGATATCTACTTCATAAATATTTGGAATATTATGAAAACATAAGGTTCAGATCACTAAAAACATATATGGAAATCAAAGGGTCATCGGTGGTGTCTGGATGTCATCTAGTGGAAAATGTTGGTACTGCACACAAATATTTTTTCCTAAAGCTCATTTATTGAGACATCAGCCTACAATCTGGCCCAGAACTTGTTCAGATATTTAGCATGGGTTTTCTTGAAGTTTTAGAGTTGAAAATGTATTGTAAATATATATATATATATATATATATATATATATATATATATATATATATATATATATATATATATATTATGTAATACAACAATATGTATTTTATTTATTTTTTTACAATTTTCATAGACTTCTATAACCTTTTTTAAACTTTACTTTTACAACTTTGTTTTTTATTTATTTAATAATCTGAGAAGTGTACCCTTTTAGTACCCTGATGGTTCGCATTGTGTAAGTAGTGTTAACAAATACAACTTTTTATTTTAATCATTAGTAAACGTTGAAATTAACATGAGCAAAAATCAATAAATGTTGTAGAAGTGCAGTTTTCTTTTTTTACCTAAATGATAACTATACTGGAATAACATTAACTCACCAATTATAATCCTCTACTCTGTCAAATTTGCCATCGATAATGTCATGCTGTTTAGCTTGGGTTTAATGACAATACAAGAGACATAAACCACATAGGGACAAAGGCATGAGCGAAGAAAAACAAGGCAATTTTATTTTTATCTAAATGTTGATAAAACTGCAATTTAAATATA
>NC_136894.1:32476215-32483715 GCF_949152265.1 Phoxinus phoxinus | reverse complement strand
AACGGTCAGAACTCACACACACACACACACACTCACTCACACACACACACACACACACACACATCTGGAGCTCCTTCACTGTGGACAGAACGGTCAGAACACACACACACACACACACACACACACACACACACACACACACACACACACACACACACACACACACCCGTCTGGAGCTCCTTCACTGTGGACAGAACGGTCAGAACTCACACACACACTCACACACACACTCACACACACACACACACTCACACACACAGTATTTATCTGGATCTGATAACAAACCGAAGCCGTGTGTTTGTAGGCAGGAAGTTCTCCGGTCGTCCCGGATTGTCTCCGAGCGGACGTCAGGATTCCAGCCAATCAGAGCGCAACCTGTGAGCAGTTCAACAACTCTGACATCACGCACGGCTTCCTGTATCCGCCCAGTGAGTGTGTGTCATGCGATGTAAACTCTAAACGCATGTTATTGGTCTCTCTGTGAACGCTGTATTCTGTACGATGTTCTGAGCTGGTCATGTTTAATCGTCAGTCAGAACTGGATGTTCAGAGAAGCGTCAGTCTTCTCTCTGGTGATGTGCGCAGGATCCTCCAATCACTGAGTGTGGTTTAAGCTCCGCCCCTGCAGCTCATGCTCATCTGCATAGACTGTTGAGAGCCACGCCCACATCTCAAAAACCAATCAACAACAGATACACAAAACCAAGCCCCGCCCTACATTCTTTCTATAAACCATTACACTCCAATGTGATTTTAATATTATTAATAGACTATTATCATCTTAAACTTATTTTAGTCACTTTCCATGGAAACACTTTACATTTTCATCTTATATTTATATTTTATTTTAGCTTTATTTTAGTTAATAAAAAATAGCTGTACTTTAGTTAACAATAATGACCCTGGACCTGGCTCTGGGGAAGAGAGATGGATCTGACAAATCCTCAGTTTGGGGATGTCCTTGTTAGTAAGAAATAATGTAAAGGAGAAAGTAAAGTAGTAACACTGTAGTAACACTGTAGTAACACTGTAGTATGATCTGTGTTTGATGTCCGTGAGCGTCTCCATGTATCGGAGTAAAGGTGTGTGTGTGTGTGTGTGTGTGACCGGTTTGTGTTGGCAGATCTGAACAGCTCGTCTCAAGATCAGTTCGACGCTCTGACACTTGGAAACGTGGTGCCGATGTTCCCACAATTCAAGAGTGAGTGTTGAGTGTGCAGTGTGTGTGTGTGTGCAGTGTGTGTGTGTGTGCAGTGTGTGTGTGTGCAGTGTGTGTGTGTGCAGTGTGTGTGTGCAGTGTGTGTGTGTGTGCAGTGTGTGTGTGTGCAGTGTGTGTGTGTGCAGTGTGTGTGTGTGCAGTGTGTGTGTGTGCAGTGTGTGTGTGTGCAGTGTGTGTGTGCAGTGTGTGTGTGCAGTGTGTGTGTGCAGTGTGTGTGTGCAGTGTGTGTGTGCAGTGTGTGTGTGCAGTGTGTGTGTGCAGTGTGTGTGTGCAGTGAGTGAGTGTGTGTGTGCAGTGAGTGAGTGAGTGAGTGTGTGTGTGTGTTTGTGTGTGTGTGTGTGTGTGTGTGTGTGTGTGTGTGTGTGTGTGTGTGTGTGTGTGTGTGTGTGTGTGTGTGTGTGTGTGTGTGTGTGTGCAGTGAGTGAGTGAGTGAGTGAGTGTGTGTGTGTGTGTGAGTGAGTGAGTGAGTGAGTGTGTGTGTGTGTGTGTGCAGTGTGTGTGTGTGTGTGCAGCAGTGTGTGTGTGCAGTGAGTTAGTGAGTCGTTTGTGTTTCAGCAGTGAGTGAGTGAGTAAGTGTGTGTGTATGTGTGTGTGTGTGTGTGTGTGTGCAGTGAGTGTGTGCAGTGAGTGAGTGAGTGAGTGAGTGTGTGTGTGCAGTGAGTGAGTGAGGTGAGTGAGTGTGTGTGTGTGTGTGTGTGTGTGTGTGTGTGTGTGTGTGTGTGTGCAGTGAGTGAGTGAGTGAGTGAGTGAGTGAGTGAGTGAGTGAGTGAGTGAGTGAGTGAGTGAGTGAGTGAGTGAGTGAGTGAGTGAGTGAGTGTGTGTGTGTGCAGTGAGTGGAGTGAGTGAGTGAGTGAGTGAGTGAGTGAGTGAGTGAGTGAGTGAGTGAGTGAGTGAGTGAGTGAGTGAGTGAGTGAGTGCGTGCGTGCGTGCGTGCGTGCTTGCGCGCGTGTATCTGATGGCTTGTTGTGTGTTTCTCCAGGACTCTGGCAGTATTTCCAGGAGGTTCTGCTGCTCAAATATGCGTCTCAGTATAACGGCATTAATGTTGTCACTGGCCCGGTGTACGACTACAACTATGACGGACGCTTCGACTCTCCGGGTCAGATCCAGGAGTAAGTGTGATCATTTCCTGTAAAGTGTTCCCTCATGTTTAAAGCTCACATATTATATCCCTGTTCACGAGATGTGATATAAATCTATGGTTTCCCCAGAATGTGTCTGTTAAATTTCAGCTCAAAATACCAGATAATTTATTATTGCTTGTCAAATTTGCCCCTTTTTGGGTGTGTCACTTTAAATGCAAATGAGCTTTAGCTCCGCCTCCGTTCAAAAGAGGGCGGAGCTTTACACAAACTTCAGAAACTCCGGCAATAACAGAACCGGCCGATCGCACTCATCCAGAATCCCAGAGTAACCAGTAGCGAGCGCAGCCTTACGGAGAGACTCAGAGTTTCTGGATGTTAGCGGAGACATTTGTGTAGTTGTTGTGGAGTTACACTGATCATCTCATCATCATGTTGAACTCTTACACAAGTGTACACAGTTCCTGAGGTGTTTATAAGACAGTGCTGACATGTTCTGGCCACTAGTGTTCAGTGCTCGTCTGTGCTCAACAGAACAGTTTCATGCTTTGCTGGATCTTCTGCCGTCGCGTTAGAACTGGTCTCTGCTGTGGCTTGAGGAACCAAATATCGGCTGGTGTGTGTAAACGTGCAGATTAAGGGCCGGTAATATTGCAGATTAAGGGCCGGTAATATTGTAGATTAAGGGCCAGATTAAGGGCCGGTAATATTGTAAACGTGCAGATTAAGGGCCGGTAATATTGTAGATTAAGGGCCAGATTAAGGGCCGGTAATATTGTAGATTAAGGGCCAGATTAAGGGCCGGTAATATTGTAAACGTGCAGATTAAGGGCCGGTAATATTGTAGATTAAGGGCCAGATTAAGGGCCGGTAATATTGTAAACGTGCAGATTAAGGGCCGGTAATATTGTAGATTAAGGGCCGGTAATATTGTAAACGTGCAGATTAAGGGCCGGTAATATTGTAGATTAAGGGCCAGATTAAGGGCCGGTAATATTGTAAACTTGCAGATTAAGGGCCGGTAATATTGTAGATTAAGGGCCGATAATATTGTAAACGTGCAGATTAAGGGCCGGTAATATTGTAGATTAAGGGCCGGTAATATTGTAGATTAAGGGCCGGTAATATTGTAGATTAAGGGCCGGTAATATTGTAGATTAAGGGCCAGATTAAGGGCCGGTAATATTGTAAACTTGCAGATTAAGGGCCGGTAATATTGTAGATTAAGGGCCGGTAATATTGTAAACGTGCAGATTAAGGGCTGGTAATATTGTAGATTAAGGGCCAGATTAAGGGCCGGTAATATTGTAAACGTGCAGATTAAGGGCCGGTAATATTGTAAACGTGCAGATTAAGGGCCGGTAATATTGTAGATTAAGGGCCAGATTAAGGGCCGGTAATATTGTAAACGTGCAGATTAAGGGCCGGTAATATTGTAAACGTGCAGATTAAGGGCCGGTAATATTGTAAACGTGCAGATTAAGGGCCGGTAATATTGTAGATTAAGGGCCGGTAATATTGTAAACGTGCAGATTAAGGGCCGGTAATATTGTAGATTAAGGGCCGGTAATGTTGTAAACGAGCAGATTAAGGGCCGGTAATGTTATAAACGTGCAGATTAAGGGCCGGTAATATTGTAGATTAAGGGCCAGATTAAGGGCCGATAATATTGTAAACGTGCAGATTAAGGGCCGGTAATGTTGTAAACGTGCAGATTAAGGGCCGGTAATATTGTAAACGTGCAGATTAAGGGCCGATTATGTGCAATCCCCTGGGATCGAACCCACAATCTTGCGTTGTTAACGCAATGCTCTTACCACTGAGCTACAGGAAAGGGCCGGTAATATTGTAAACGTGCAGATTAAGGGCCGGTAATATTGTAGATTAAGGGCCGGTAATGTTGTAAACGAGCAGATTAAGGGCCGGTAATGTTATAAACGTGCAGATTAAGGGCCGGTAATATTGTAATCGTGCAGATTAAGGGCCGGTAATGTTATAAACGTGCAGATTAAGGGCCGGTAATATTATAAACGTGCAGATTAAGGGCCGGTAATATTGTAAACGTGCAGATTAAGGGCCGGTAATGTTATAAACGTGCAGATTAAGGGCCGGTAATATTATAAACGTGCAGATTAAGGGCCGGTAATATTATAAACGTGCAGATTAAGGGCCGGTAATGTTATAAACGTGCAGATTAAGGGCCGGTAATGTTATAAACGTGCAGATTAAGGGCCGGTAATGTTATAAACGTGCAGATTAAGGGCCGGTAATGTTATAAACGTGCAGATTAAGGGCCGGTAATGTTGTAAACGTGCAGATTAAGGGCCGGTAATATTATAATCGTGCAGATTAAGGGCCGGTAATATTGTAGATTAAGGGCCGGTAATATTGTAAACGAGCAGATTAAGGGCCGGTAATATTATAATCGTGCAGATTAAGGGCCGGTAATATTGTAGATTAAGGGCCGGTAATATTGTAATCGTGCAGATTAAGGGCCGGTAATATTGTAGATTAAGGGCCGGTAATATTGTAAACGAGCAGATTAAGGGCCGGTAATATTATAATCGTGCAGATTAAGGGCCGGTAATATTGTAGATTAAGGGCCGGTAATATTGTAAACGAGCAGATTAAGGGCCGGTAATATTATAATCGTGCAGATTAAGGGCCGGTAATATTGTAGATTAAGGGCCGGTAATATTGTAATCGTGCAGATTAAGGGCCGGTAATATTGTAGATTAAGGGCCGGTAATATTGTAAACGTGCAGATTAAGGGCCAGTAATATTGTAAACGAGCAGATTAAGGGCCGGTAATATTATAATAGTGCAGATTAAGGGCCGGTAATATTGTAGATTAAGGGCCGGTAATATTGTAAACGTGCAGATTAAGGGCCGATAATATTGTAAACGTGTAGATTAAGGGCCGGTAATGTTGTAAACGTGCAGATTAAGGGCCGATAATATTGTAAACGTGTAGATTAAGGGCCGATAATATTGTAAACGTGCAGATTAAGGGCCGGTAATGTTGTAAACGTGCAGATTAAGGGCCGATAATATTGTAAACGTGCAGATTAAGGGCCGGTAATATTATAAACGTGCAGATTAAGGGCCGGTAATGTTATAAACGTGCAGATTAAGGGCCGGTAATGTTATAAACGTGCAGATTAAGGGCCGATAATGTTGTAAACGTGCAGATTAAGGGCCGGTAATGTTGTAAACGTGCAGATTAAGGGCCGGTAATGTTATAAACGTGCAGATTAAGGGCCGGTAATATTGTAAACGTGCAGATTAAGGGCCGGTAATATTGTAGATTAAGGGCCAGATTAAGGGCCGGTAATATTATAAACGAGCAGATTAAGGGCCGGTAATGTTATAAACGAGCAGATTAAGGGCCGGTAATGTTGTAAACGTGCAGATTAAGGGCCGGTAATGTTATAAACGTGCAGATTAAGGGCCGGTAATGTTATAAACGAGCAGATTAAGGGCCGGTAATGTTGTAAACGTGCAGATTAAGGGCCGGTAATGTTATAAACGTGCAGATTAAGGGCCGGTAATGTTATAAACGTGCAGATTAAGGGCCGGTAATGTTATAAACGAGCAGATTAAGGGCCGGTAATGTTGTAAACGTGCAGATTAAGGGCTGGTAATGTTATAAACGTGCAGATTAAGGGCCGGTAATGTTATAAACGTGCAGATTAAGGGCCGGTAATGTTATAAACGTGCAGATTAAGGGCCGGTAATATTATAAACGAGCAGATTAAGGGCCGGTAATGTTATAAACGTGCAGATTAAGGGCCGATAATGTTGTAAACGAGCAGATTAAGGGCCGGTAATATTATAAACGAGCAGATTAAGGGCCGATAATGTTGTAAACGAGCAGATTAAGGGCCGGTAATGTTATAAACGTGCAGATTAAGGGCCGGTAATATTATAAACGAGCAGATTAAGGGCTGGTAATGTTATAAACGAGCAGATTAAGGGCCGGTAATGTTGTAAACGTGCAGATTAAGGGCTGGTAATGTTATAAACGTGCAGATTAAGGGCCGGTAATGTTATAAACGTGCAGATTAAGGGCCGGTAATGTTATAAACGTGCAGATTAAGGGCCGGTAATATTATAAACGAGCAGATTAAGGGCCGGTAATGTTATAAACGTGCAGATTAAGGGCCGGTAATGTTGTAAACGAGCAGATTAAGGGCCGGTAATATTATAAACGAGCAGATTAAGGGCCGATAATGTTATAAACGTGCAGATTAAGGGCCGGTAATGTTATAAACGAGCAGATTAAGGGCCGGTAATGTTGTAAACGTGCAGATTAAGGGCTGGTAATGTTATAAACGTGCAGATTAAGGGCCGGTAATGTTATAAACGTGCAGATTAAGGGCCGGTAATGTTATAAACGTGCAGATTAAGGGCCGGTAATATTATAAACGAGCAGATTAAGGGCCGGTAATATTGTAGATTAAGGGCCAGTAATATTGTAGATTAAGGGCCGGTAATTTTATAATTAGATCCTCTTCATGCGTCTGAAGGAGAGCGAAATCTGATTGGTTTATTTTTTGTTGTGCTTGTAGAGAAAGGTTCAGCAGAACAAAGTTACTGGGTTTCACTTTTCACGTCTCTGGGTTGGTAGAAGCAGCGGGACCCTATTTTCATGACATGTCCGCTTTAAAGACCGGAGTCCTCACGCGTCTCACACTGCTTGTGTTCAGGTCGGCTGCAGGTTCGTCTGTTCCTCTTCCCACTCATTACTTCGCGGTGCTGACGAGCTGCCGGAACGAGACGCAGGCGGTGGCCGAATGTTCCGGGGAACTTCAGAGCGTTTCCTTCCTTCTGCCGCACAGAGACGAGAACACAGAGAGCTGCGCTGTGAGTGACACACACACACACACACACTTCCTACTGATACTCTCACTTCCCGTTTCACAAGCTCATCCTCACACGCTGGATGTGGAGCGAGACACTCGACTGAATCCGTCATCACGAGAATCTTTCTGTTCGGTTCTTCTCACGAGTCGGATCCGCAGTCGTTCAGACGTTCTCTGACGTCACGCCTTGACATATTAGTATATATGAACACATCATAATATTATTCTGATCAGTGGATCAGGTTTTATTTTTCATCAATATTTTTGCATTCATTTTCATAAGTAGACATTTTTAATACATTTTTATTTATTCATTATTTAATTTTATTTGTCA
>NC_136894.1:32451215-32468715 GCF_949152265.1 Phoxinus phoxinus | reverse complement strand
GGAGAGTGCTGATACATTAGTGATTACTGATACATCCCCATAGTCAAGAACTGGTCAAACATTAACAGACACTAGTTTCTTCCTCACATTAAAGGAGAAGCATGACTTCTTAATAATAATACTAATACTGCTAATAATATAATAATACTGAGGTATTTGCACTCTGATAATGATGTATTCAGACTCCCCTGAGAGGTCCAAAGAGTGATGGAATTTTCTGAAGAACTTTTACAGTTGGAGAATAACATACATTCAGTTTTTTTTATCATTTACGAGCAACACAAAACCTATTTTGGATGATATCGAAAGCAGATTGTAAAACAGCCACAGATTGCTGCTTAGAAGAAGCTGAACAATAAGTGTAACACTTTAACTTTGCAACTAACTCTCATTAGAGTATTAGTAGACTGACTGCTTCATGTCTGCTAACTCTTCATTGTGATGGTCCTTCAACAGATATTCTACTGACTATAAATAACTTTGTAAGTACATGTCAACTTATTCTAACCCTAACCTACCAGTCTACTAATGCTCTACTAACACTAGAGGAGGTGCAACGTTACTCATAGTCAACAGACTGTGTTAAAGGGACCGTCAAAATAAAGTGAAACCAATAAGAGTATCATCTGCATAAAAATTAAACCTTGCATTATCAATATTAAAATCAAGATAATGTATATATATATATATGCTGAATAATAGCGGCCCCAACACAGATCCTTGAGGGACTCTACAGTGGATCTGACTGAAAACCTTCCACCTAAACACATTGGGTTCTTCCCTTTAAATAATATATTTAATAGCATCACGATCCACAGTGTCGAAGGCCTTTGATAAATCGGTAAAAAGACACGCAGTGAAGCAGACACGCAATATTATTGATCTGATGACGCAATGTTCCACTAGAAACAAACTTTGTTGTATTATTTTCATGTTATCACTGTAAAGCTGCTTTGATATTGTATTATTGATATTGATATTGTGATACTGTATTGTTAAAAGCGCTATATAAAGAAAGCTGACTTGACTTCTTGTCATGTAAGGACTCCAATAAAAGACTTTTAATGCAGCGGATGTTGCAGGAACGTGTCATGAAACTGCTTTGAGATTTTCAGATTAGTTCGTGGTTCAGTGATTCATCGTCCAGCTGTGATTCCTGTTTCCAGCGCTGACAGAGACGCTTCGCTTCTTCCATTACGGATCAGACGGGACGTCAGTGAGGCGTAATGGGCGGTAATGTGTTTGAGGCTTTTCTAAATATTGTGTTACACTTGCACTGTCATCATGTGGTTTGCGTTCTTAGCAGGAACATGTTATTATTGAGTTTATATATACACACATGCACAAAACAATCTTCTTCTTCTTCTTCTTTTTATTTCCTTGTCTAACTTGCTGTCATTGTACACTGTGAATATTGTTGGCTGCTTTTCTTCCTCCTTTTTAGTCTTTAAATGTCAATCAGCTTTATGTCTACAGTACAGATCGTTTCAAAGCAGGAAAATAACTGAATAATTGATGGAAACTTCATCAGATATGAGACAAACTCAGACTCAGGGGTGAAGCAGCTCTACAGAAGATGGAAGAGTCATTATACAGATCGACATCTGTTCTAATCTGATGCTGCTCAGTTATTATTGGTGCTCAATTATTAATAATGTTCTTATTATGTTGGAAACATGCAGTTCTGCTACTTCATCGTTCAAAAGAACAGCATTTGTTTTTAAATAGAATCTTTTATATCATTACTAATGTTTTTTCTGTTACTTTAGATCAATTTAATGCAACCTTGCTAAATAAAAGTATTAATTTATAAAAAATGTACAATGTTACTTACCCCAAATTTTTGAATGGTTTTATATAATGTTTTCCTCCAAAATATGAAGCAGCAAAACTGTTTTCAACACTGATAATAATCATAAATGTGTCTTGAGCATCAGATCATCATATTATACTGATTTCTGCAGGGTCATGTGACACTGAAGACTGGAGTAATGATGCTGAAAATTCAGCTTTGATCACAGGAATAAATTACACTTTACTGTATATTCACATAGAGAACATATGATTTACATTATAATTGTAAGAATGTATGCAGGTGAACCGAAGAAGAAAAACGTTCAAATAGGTTTAATTCCAACAGAAAGCAGGCGAACCTGAAGGGGGTTTATTCTGAGATCACACACACACACACACACACACACACACACACACACACACACACACACACACACACACACACACACAACCACACACACACAAACACACACACACCTGAAGGGGGTTTATTCTGAGATCACACACACACACACACACACACACACACAACCACACAAACACACACACACAAACACACACACACCTGAAGGGGGTTTATTCTGAGATCTCACACACACACACACACACACACACACACACAAACACACACACACCTGAAGGGGGTTTATTCTGAGATCTCACACACACACACACAAACACACACACACCTGAAGGGGGTTTATTCTGAGATCACACACACACACACACACACACACACCTGAAGGGGGTTTATTCTGACATCTCACACACACACACACACACACACACAAACACACACACACCTGAAGGGGGTTTATTCTGGCATCACACACACACACACACACACACACACACCTGAAGGGGGTTTATTCTGAGATAACGACCAGCTGGATGTACATTATCCCGCTTATTACACGGATACTTGCCATACATAAATAATTACCCACAAAATATTAATATGAGTTGAAATATTTGATTAGGTCTTTAAACGCGAAGTTGCTAGCGCAGCAAACTCAAACTAGACGGATATAATGATACGGTTCAGTCCTACCACTTATTACACAGCATTTCACCACATAAATAATCATGGAGATAAGAGATAACTGTTTTTAAATCGTTCCTGTTTGTATTTTATAATCCAACAGTGTACAAAACAATAGTCACAAAATGGCCGCCACTGCGTTCGTATGAAACAAGAGAGAGCGAGTCCACGATACTGGATGGCATAATTAAATAACGGTACACAAAATATTGATTTGACTGAGTTTTAATATTTTATTAGCTCACCAAAATCAAAACTTGGGTGAAGAAACCCTGTTCCTAGCGAGTGTGTAGCGCTGCTGACCTCAGTGACCCGGATGAGCCGGTGCTTCTGTTCTCAGCGGCTGTTATCTGCGGATTACAATCTCACAACGTTTTTGGGATTACCAAGCATTTCACAGAGCCGTGTAATAACTAATGATAACATCACGTTTCACATGCGCCGTCAGTGTTTTCAATAATTATATAGACGTCTAATTTCATACGAGATCATCATCTGTTAGGATTTCTGTGGTTTAACGGTGAAAAAATGTGGTTGTGTGAATTTTGTTCCGATGAAATTATGAGTCATTTAGTGTGTGAATCCCCACATAAACAGAAGTTGGTTTGTAGTATTTAGTGGATTATGTTGATTATGTACTTAAGCAGAACAAACCCAGCAAAGTGCATCAAGACTTGCTGTGTGTATTACTCTGATTATTCCTGGAAATCCAGTGCTGACAGAGAGCCCGCCGGTTTTCTAGAACTGTCATGCAGGCGTGTTTCTGTGGAATCATGGGATTGATCCTTCACGAATGAGTGGCTTTGATAAATGTGTGCATGTAAATGAAGTGTCCCATAACCTTTGTGTCTGCAGACTCACCGGTTGTCATTTGCACATGATTTGCATGAGATGCTTCGGCTGTCAGGTGACTCGTTTAAATTTCCAATCTGAGTTTTGACATGGTGTGATTTTATCCACGGCTGATTCATATGTTCATGATATGACTGCTAGATTTCACTCTAAAATCAACTAGTCAATCAGCTTTATTTCTCCAGCGCTTTATACAGTACAGTACTAATATGGTCATACTTCTTGGTTCTGGTAAGAACATTTTGGACCAGCTGTACAAACAGTTTGTTTATTAAGCGTGCATGGTAACCACCCATAATAGCATTATAATAATCTAGCCTTGAGGTCATGAACGCATTAACTAAATGTTCCGCATTTTTCATTGAAAGCATATGTCATAATTTAGATTCATTTTAAGATTGAAGAATGCAGTTTTACACGTGGCTTTCAAATGATTGGTATCAAAGAGCACACCCACACACACACCCACACACACACACCCAGGTTCCTAACTGACGTAGAAGACGTGTATGAAATGTGCTATATAAATAAACTTGCCTTGCCTAATTTTTTTTTTTTTTTTTTGATAAGCAAAACTTTTCTCTTTTGTGTGGACATTTTCCCCACCTGAGCAAAAACATTCTTTATACCTGACCTGTAGAAACTCAATGGTTTCAACATGCAGTTGTAACTTTTTTTTTTTTCAACATTGTATTTATTGATTTTACAAACATTTACATTAAAACAAGCACAGACAAATAAAAATAATATTTACACTAAAAATACAAATTAAATTAAATAAAAAAATTAAAATAAACAACAACATCTATACTACACAAATGTCGAGACAATGGTACATTAATATCATAATATGGTGAACGTGGTGAATGTTATACCTGGTTACACAGAAAATAAACTATTTGGTTCAGCTTCCTTCAAAAATTCTATAAAGGGGTTCCATAATTTGACATTTTTTCCAGGTTTTCCCTTAACAATATATGTGAGTTTCTCCAAAACCAAACAACCAGACAATTCCTGTAACCATTGTTTAAAAAAGAGGAATTTCTGTGTTTTTCCAATGACGAGCAACTAAGTTTTGTTTGTAATAAACAGAAGGTCAACATTTTCTTACCAGAGTTAGTTAAAGTGCAAGTTACAGGGAAAATATTAAATATACAAAGTTTAGGACATTTGGGGACATTCTGTTTCACCGCCAGTGACAAAAAGTTCAAAACCTTTTCCCAAAAAAGTTGAACTTGAGGGCACTTCCAAGCAATGGTATAAAGTTCCTATCTCTAGGTTGCATTTTATACATGTTGGGATTAAATTTATGAAGCAATTCTGGAGTTATGTATACTCTCATTATCCACTTGTACTGCAGAAGTTTAAACCTGGTATTAATTGTCTGGGTTTGGGCCTTTAAGCAGATACTCTGCCATTCATCTTCTGTTATATTCTCACTTATATCTTGACACCAAGCCAAGCGTTTTTTCTCCGTATTTCTTTACAGTTAGTGGAGATCAGTTTATAAAACAAGGAAACCTGCCTAGCACCATTAAGGTGGTTTAAAGTAGTTTTTATAAAGAGGACAGCTCTGGTAAGAGAAGAGAATTATGCTGTGTTTTATTGATAAAATTCCTAATTTAAAGATATTTAAAGAAATGTGTTTTAGGCAAATCAAACTTTTGTCTTAATTCCTGAAAACTAAGCATAGTTTCATTGCTAAATAAATCTGCCAACTTGTTCAAACCTTTTGATGCCCAGATTTGAAAACCACCATCATGTGTCCCGGGTGTAAACATAGTGTTTCCCCAAATAGGGGTAAATTGTGATAATTGTGGAATCTGTCCAATATGTTTCAAAACTTCATATCATACCACAATAGTATTTTTAACAAAGGTTTTATCTAGATTAATAAAGATTAATTTAGTTGTATAATTATAATTACTGGTAGCCAAATTATTTATGTCTGCGGTGATATTAGTACCAAGATATTTAAATTCTTCATAAGCATTTGTAAAGGGGGTCTGGAAGGGAGGTGTGAGACGTTCTTTTAACTTGAATGTGCCATTTCTATTTTATTTGACCTTTGTTACTTTTTTTTTGTTACTTATTTTTTTTAAACAAGCAGTTAATTAAGAAGTCACTAAATGAAGCACATTTAAGGTTACCTGAGAATTATAGAGTATTATAGAGTTATGGAGTAACCTGAGAACTGTACCAGTCTTTACCAATACATTCTATACAAATCACTTACAAAGTCTTGTGGAGGAGAGCTCAATTCTTTACAATAATATAATAATACAGTATCAAAGAAAATAAGCTTTTACACTGAGATGGTTTGGGAAAACTATAAAGTGTTTTTGTACATGCAATTATTGGTTAATACCCTCTTAAACCATCAAAGGTAATGTAACGTGTTGAAGACAGGAGGCGAAGCAGAGGATCTATACGCAGGGTATTTTAATGAAGTCACACATAAAACAGGGAACAAAGGAACAAAACCAGACCGATAAGAGACAACCATTACATGTACAACAACTGACAAGGTAACAAGTGAAACACAAGGGCTATAAATACACAGGCAAACAAGACTAACAAGATAACAAGGGGGCGTGGCTAATCAGAAACACCTGGGAACAATGATCAGACAATTAACAAGACACATGGCAAACAAGGAATCACATGACAGACAACAACAAGGAACAACCCGCACCGTGACAGGTAAACCCCCTTAAACCATCAAAGTTAAGTGATTGTTTATTCCTTTATGAATTTCCAATATTTTCTTTAGCAGGGGGAGCCCTAAACAATCCTCTAGTGAGATCAATTCTTTATTAGGCTTATAATAGAATAGAATGTTAGCATAATATGATATAAAAACTAATTGAAGTATTTAAAGTGATATAACATACCAGTTGAAATGCTTTAAAGCTACAATATAGCTTTTTTTCGCCGCTAGGGGTCGCTAGCCTCTCACAGTAACACAGGCGTAGGTTGATGACGCAGTGACGAGCTGAATGCTGGGACTTGCTGTCGAGCTGATGGATCTAATAATGTTAATGGATGAGTGAAAACATTCATGTTTTTTAACATTACAGTGGTGTGAAGCTGTCGCGATTGCTAATAATAGACAGATCACACGCGAGTCCCGCGGATATAAAGGAAAAAGGATTAATTCTACCGAACTACCCGTGACTGCTGAATTACTACTCGCACAGGTCAGTTTATTTGACGAATTAAACTTGTGAGGTAACGCAGCGCTGTTCACTTAGTCTAACGTTACACAAAACATATTAGTATTATATGAGCTATTTGGTCTGCAAACAAGACAGTATTTTTACCGCGACAGATTTGGCTCACTGCCGCTCACATCATTCTCTTTCTATGAAACTTACCAGTTTTCACTCTATAGGGAAATATTTCTCTCTTAAACTACAATCAAATGGATTTCGCGTCTGCTCTGCATTTTATTCTTTCTTAGCAGCTTAGAGGGAACATTGTTGGTAAGTATCGTCAGGTCGCAAAGAAATATAGAGCTGAACAGCAGCGGTCCTAGTACTGAGCCTTGTGGTACGCCATACTGAACTTGTGATCGATAAGACATCTCTTCATTTACTGCTACAAACTGATAACGGTCAGATAAGTGTGATTTAAACCATGCTAGTGCAATTCCACTAATGCCAACATAATGTTCGAGTCTATTTAAAAGGATGTTGTGGTCAATGGTGTCAAATGCAGCACTAAGATCCAGTAACACTAATAGAGAGACACAACCACGATCGGATGATAAGAGTAAATCATGTGTGACTCTAACGAGAGCTGTCTCGGTACTATGGTACGGTCTAAATCCGGACTGGAAATCCTCAGATATCATTTCTTTCAAGAAAGGAACACAGTTGTGAGGATACTGCTTTTTCTAATATCTTTGACAGAAAAGGCAGATTCGAGATCGCCCTGTAATTGGCTAGTTTTGTAGGATGAAGTTGCGTTTTTTTTTTTTATAAGAGGTTTAATCATATCCAGGCCAGCTGAAAAGTTTTCGGTACATAATGACAAAGATGAATTAATGATATGAAGAAGAGGATCTATGACATCTGGAAGCATCTCTGTCAGCAGCTTAGTCGGTATAGGGTCTAACATACACGTTGTTGATTTAGATGATTTGACGAGTTTGCAAAATTCTTCCTCTCCTATAGCAACAAATTAATATGATTTTCCCTCAGGGAGACTACAATGCTCTCGCTGATGCGATACTGTATTACACGGTTGCATAGTTATACTTTTCTCCATAATATTATCAATCTTGTAAGTAAAGAAGTTCATAAAGTCATTACTGCTGTGTTGCTTGGAAACTTCTGGGGTTGACGCTTTATTTCTTGTTAGTTTAGCCACTGTATCAAATAAATACCTAGGATTGTGTTGGTTTTCTTCTAAGAGAGATATAAAATAAGCAGATCTCAGCTTTAGGCCGTGCTGTATGCAATAATGCTGTCTTTCCATGAAATGCGATAAACCTCTCTTAAGGGACCGTGAGTGTTTGTTGTGCCACGGCGTTGGACTATATTCTTTAATCTTCTTTAAGCGCAGCAGAGCAACTGTGTTTAATGTATAAAATAAATTTTAATCAGAAAGATGTCAAAAAATATATATATATTTTAAATGCAACAGTTTAATGATGAACCTTAATAAAATCTAAATAAAAAACGTTGCATATGTGTTTTGTATCATATTTGATGCATCAGGTTTGTGTGGCTCATATAGTCTGATATAGTGAGAATACATACATGATCTCTTTTCTCATGATTTTTATAATAAATGATGATGTATAATCAAGTAAAGCTGCTTCAGTCTAGTTGAAATATTACTAACAATATCAAAGTTATTCTCTACATTTACTTGATAAGGAGTGTAAACTGGATCAGATGACTGTATATGGAGTGAATCTGCTTTATCAGTTCATGTTGATCATGTGAAGGTCAGTCTCTGTGTTTGTTACTGTAACTGTCATGAGGTTTGATTACTAATCACTCAAAAATGTTTGTGGAATCCCCTAACAATGAGGAAGACCTGAGGAGATGGAAATGATCCGCAGATGACTCACTGTTTTCACTCTTACATTCATTAAATAACAGTTATTAGAAGCGCTTTCAATGTTGAGTCATCGTGTGTAAATATGCAGAGATTCCAATCACGCTGCATGTGTGACGATGAATCAGCAAATCCCAATCATGACTGATAAAACAGGACAAAAATAACAATATTGTGGCATTTATATGATTGACAGCTTAGTATCATACGGAAATGTCAACTGGGTCATATTTCAAAAGCAGAGGAATGCTATTCATGACAAGTGCACTATGCGTCAGCGTTTTTAGTATCATTGAAACACTTATTCTAATATTCTGAGTTCTAAATCAAACGCAGATTATTGATATACAGTTCAGATGGTCTCGAAGCTTCACTGGGAAATAATGCTGCAAAATTAATGAAGTGCATGAGGTCAGTTTCAGACAATAGAGTCAATTCTCAGATCAATTATTAATTGATAACAACATTAATATTCATGCCTTTAAGTGCACTAATTAAATAAATGACCTCATGATTCTGTCACTGCTAGTTTAATTGCTTCTGTTGTTCTCATTTGTAAATCGCTTTGGATAAAACCGTCTGCTAAATGAATAAATGTAAGTGTAAATGTAAATATGTAAATGATGGTTTGTGGTTTTCTTAAGGAAAAAATATTAATTTATTAAATTAATTCAACCTTTGACAGTGGTTTAGTTTTGATTCTGTTTGATGAATATCGGAAATTTCGCGGGTTTTTATCTCTGTAAACAGCGTGAATTGATCGATAATAACGAGATCTTCATCATTATGATGAATACATCATTTCTGAATGTTCTCTGAAAAATGTCCAGTTTTTAAACGTTTTAAAAGCGTTTCTTCTTGGTTATGTGAATGTTAATGAAACATTATGGAATGGAATGAGGTATTTATATAGCGCTTTCTGGCTGAGGAAACATTACATTGTATCATTCTTCAAATGATGTTCTCTGAACGTTCTGAAACAAGAAGTAGCCTAACATTTAAAAAACGTCAGACGAACATCCAACAAAAACATGTCAAACAACAGAAACGCTCCATGAACAGTGTAAATAATGTTCTCCTTTAATGTGAGTGTTGTGCTGGTGCTGGAGTTTCAGCACATCACGATATTCGTGAGCATCACCTTTATGGTATTCTCATCTGATGAGCTGCCTCTTCTTCATGTGATTCAGGGCGCGTGCGTGCGTGTGTGTGTGAGCTCTATATAAAGCGCGCGCATCGCGCTCATCAATGAAGTCCGGCAGGCAAGCGCGCGGGATGGTGAGTGACAGTTCATGCCTATTTGTATCACGCTTTTCACACGACACATTGTTTCAAAGCATCTTTACAGAACACGTTTGATTCATGATTATATGTTAGGAAGTGTTCTGTGATCAGTGTTGAGAGTAACGTCTCCTGCTTCACGGATGTCTCCTCTCTCCAGTTGTTGTTCTCACTGTTGGTTGTGCCGGTTCTGGCGGCTCTGTCGGCTCTGGCTGCGCATGATCGCTCGTACCAGCGCCGGGACCCGATGACCGGAGGCGCGCTCCTGTGCGACCGCTGCGCCCCGGGGTCCCGCATGCGCGCGCACTGTACGCGCTCCCAGCGGACCGAGTGTGTGGCGTGCGAGCCGGGTCTGTTCACCGAGTTCTGGAACTACATCCCGCACTGCCTGCTGTGCGACGCGTGCTCGGACCACCAGCGGGTCGCGCGCCCGTGCAACAGAACCGCGAACACGGTGTGTGAATGTGAGCCCGGATTCTACTGGGACCAGTACTTCTGCAAGAGACACACCGGGTGTAAACCGGGACACGGGGTCAAAACTGCAGGTGAGAGAAACTGCCGAAACACACTCACACACGTGTGTGTGTGTGTGTGTGTGTGTGTGTGTGTGTTATAGCCTATGAGTCATTTATATACGTTGTTAATAAGTTGTGTGCATATGTTATACATGAATTACTCAAAATGTTCTTAATATCACACATTTTATTATTGTATGACATATATATTATTAATATATTAATATATTATTTATATATGGGCTATATATAGGCCTATATATATATATATATATATATATATATATATATATATATATATATATATTACATTGATAATTAATTAGCGTCACTCGCTGTATTATAAACTCATGCTGCAGCATAACTGTGTTTTGACCTCAGCATTACAGTAAATTATAGTGTTATTATAGTGTTATTATAGTGTTATTATAGTGTTATTATAGTGTTATTATAGTGTTATTAAATGTACTTTCAGTGAAAATATAAAACTTTGCTGATTCACAGTTAATAACGAAACGCATCATCAGAGTCTGTTCACGGTTGCCATGCAACAGATACACTCACACCTAAACAAGAGTTGTGTGCTTGGCAACAGTAGAAGTTTGAATTCTATAATTATGATCATTATGATTTATGATTAAAAGAGACTAAGTGTCTGCACGTGTGGTGATGACCGCCGGTGACACACTGTCTGCGCACACAGTTATTCAGTCTGTGTGTGTGTGTTTGTGTGTGTCTGAAGGGGGTTATGTGATTGTGATGTATTGTGTGTGTGTGTGTGTGTGTGTGTGTGTGTGTCTGAAAGGGGTTATGTGATTGTGATGTATTGTGTGTGTGTGTGTGTGTGTGTGTGTGTGTGTGTGTGTGTGTGTGTGTGTGTGTCTGCGGGGGTTATGTGATTGTGATGTATCGTGTGTGTGTGTGTGTGTGTCTGAAGGGGGTTATGTGATTGTGATGTATTGTGTGTGTGTGTGTGTGTCTGCGGGGGTTATGTGATTGTGATGTATCGTGTGTGTGTGTGTGTGTGTCTGAAGGGGGTTATGTGATTGTGATGTATTGTGTGTGTGTGTGTGTGTCTGCGGGGGTTATGTGATTGTGATGTATTGTGTGTGTGTGTGTGTGTGTGTGTGTGTGTGTGTGTGTGTGTGTGTCTGCGGGGGTTATGTGATTGTGATGTATCGTGTGTGTGTGTGTGTGTGTGTGTGTGTCTGCGGGGGTTATGTGATTGTGATGTATCGTGTGTGTGTGTGTGTGCAGGGACGCCGCACAAAGACACGGTGTGTGAGGTCTGCGCAGACGGCTGGTTTGCTGACATCACTCGAGCGCATGCAGTGTGTGTCCCTCACAGTGTGTGTGATGCGGACCAGCACCAGATGCTGCCCGGGGCCCGATGGCACGACAGTGTGTGTGCGAGCTGCCGAACACTCGCAGAGAGAGGTACACACACTCACACTGATCACTTCAGAGTTTAGAAGAGCAGCTCTTCCTCAAGCCATCCTCGGCTTTCTTCTTACAGACAACACAATCAGAGTTATATTAATGAGAGTTATATTAAATATATTATATATAAATATATTATTATTATATTAAATGTCCTGCCTCTTCCAAGCTTTATAATGGATTTCAACCATCAGATTGAAGCTCATAAAAGTGCATCTGTCCTTCATTAAAGTGCTCCACAGGCTCTAGTGGGTTAATAAAGGCCTTCTGAAGCAAAATGATGAGTTTGTGTAAGAAAAATATTCATATTTAAACTCTATAAAGTAAAATAACTAGCTTTCGGCCAAACAAACATACAGATCCGACTTAAGTCTAAAGCACAACTTATGCGACTGTGACATCGGAAGTACCGTAAATATCAGCAGTATGAAGTGATGCACTTTTATGATGGACAGATGCACTTTTATGATGGACAGATGCACTTTTATGATGGACAGATGCACTTTTATGATGGACAGATGCACTTTTATGATGGATAGATGCACTTTTATGATGGATAGATGCACTTTTATGATGGATAGATGCACTTTTATGATGGACAGATGCACTTTTATGATGGACAGATGCACTTTTATGATGGATAGATGCACTTTTATGATGGACAGATGCACTTTTATGATGGATAGATGCACTTTTATGATGGACAGATGCACTTTTATGATGGACAGATGCACTTTTATGATGGACAGATGCACTTTTATGATGGACAGATGCACTTTTATGATGGACAGATGCACTTTTATGATGGATAGATGCACTTTTATGATGGACAGATGCACTTTTATGATGGACAGATGCACTTTTATGATGGACAGATGCACTTTTATGATGGATAGATGCACTTTTATGATGGACAGATGCACTTTTATGATGGATAGATGCACTTTTATGATGGACAGATGCACTTTTATGATGGACAGATGCACTTTTATGATGGACAGATGCACTTTTATGATGGACAGATGCACTTTTATGATGGATAGATGCACTTTTATGATGGATAGATGCACTTTTATGATGGATAGATGCACTTTTATGATGGACAGATGCACTTTTATGATGGACAGATGCACTTTTATGATGGACAGATGCACTTTTATGATGGATAGATGCACTTTTATGATGGACAGATGCACTTTTATGATGGATAGATGCACTTTTATGATGGACAGATGCACTTTTATGATGGACAGATGCACTTTTATGATGGACAGATGCACTTTTATGATGGACAGATGCACTTTTATGATGGACAGATGCACTTTTATGATGGACAGATGCACTTTTATGATGGATAGATGCACTTTTATGATGGACAGATGCACTTTTTTGTGCTTCAATATACCGATTGCAATCCACTGCCATGATAAAGCTCAGAAGCGTCAGGGTCAGGTTTTTTAATATAACTCTGATTGTTTGTCTGTAAGAAGAATGTCATATACACTAGGATGACTTCAGGGTGAGTAAATCATGGGCTAATTAAAATTTTTAGGTGAACTATCCCTTTAAATGTCATCCTAACATTCATGCGCTGGTTTTTCCTCCAGGTTGGGCGGCTTTATTCCAGCCGGTTCTGACCGGTCTGCACGTCCAGTACAAGACTCCCATCCATCGCCTGCAGCAGCAAGTGACCCGGCGCCTGCAGAAGAAGCTCCGCAAGAGAGGCGCCGGCGCGTCCTCCGAGCTGCTGAACCTGTCCCTGATCCGCGAGGACTCAGATCTGGGTTATTTAGCTCACAGAATTTCCCAGCAAGTCCGAAGTGTCCAGCAGCACTGCAGAAACTCGACAGCAGTGTGAGACGGACGCCTGATGTCTGTGTCCGGCTGTGTAAAGTCATCCACGAGCACTGTGTGTGACTCGGTTACATTAAAGATTTGGCTTCAGTTGTTACGAGCACGCTGGATGTGTGATGTGTGTTTGAGAACTTTATGAGGAATGTGTCCGGTCAATAAATTTCAAATAGACTGTTTCCAGTTTTTGAAGGAGACTCGACTGTTTTGTAAATATTAGATATGTTTATTTTTTTTATTGGTTTTACATTTAAACATTAATCTCTATTTATTATTTTATTTTTTTAACAAAAAAAACTGTATAATGCAAAACAGCTCCATTAAAAACAGTGAAAGTTTCTTGAGTTTCTTGTGGTTGTGAAATATATGAAATATTCCAGTGTTTTTCTTTGAATTACTGCTCTCATATGAACCTGAAACCAGTCTATGTGATAAGAGTGTGTATATATATATATAATTACGTAATGTCACAGATGTTCCACAGTGAAGTAGAGGTTCCGTTAGCAGTCGGTTACACTTTATTTGAAGGTGTCATTGTTACAGTGTAATTATATATTTAAGTCTTATTAAAATCTTACTTAACAACATGTACTTTCTATATGATTAGGGTTTAGTTGAGGGTTAGTTGCATGTAATTATGCATAATTTACTGTTATTACTATGGTACGTACATGTACATATGTAATAAGGACACTGTTAAATAGAAGTCTAAGGCCTGGGACACGCTAGACGGTTTTCACAGATATAAGGACAGTTTCAAACAGTTTTTAACGTTATAATCCTCTGCAGGCACACATGACACTAGACCACACACCTGCCGATTGTAGTAACGATTTCGTAGTGGCAATTCCACAGACAAGAGATCTCACAGAAACTCGAGTGATCATACATGACAGTCGTGGCTTATACACTTTGCAGCGTGAGCTTATTTCTAGCAGCAATCTGGCTAATGCTAATGCTGATGTTAGCTGATGTTAGACTCCACTTTCGGGACATGTTTGTGGCTGTCATATCTCAGCTATAAAACGAGCAGGTCCCAAGAGAAAAGTTGTTCAGGTTATGCTAGTTATGTTTTGACACAATCATAATTTGATCTGAATCACAAATCTCGTTTCGAGAGTTAAGTCTACCATGTTGATTACAGCCGCCTGTGATTCTACAGTTAATGATTTTCAGCATTTTAAATATAATCCAAAATATTTCTTAAAAGTTGTTCTGATCAAAAGACTTTGAAAATTACTTCACTTAGACACACTGACATCAATAATCAGCCTGTGAATCTCAACAATGGTGACAATAATAAAGCATGTTGCAGTGCATTCTGGGTGCCACCAATAAAAACTTATTCATGACTCCCATCATGCATTTCGGTATGAATAAATTATGATCTGAATTGTCTTATAAATTTCCTTTCCCTAATTGAATGTTCTGTTTGTCACCATTGTTGAGATTCATACACTGATTCTTGATGTCTGTGTGTGCCTAGTCTCGCGTAGCCAGACCTTCAGACTGACGGCTGAAGGTCTGGAATTCATAGCAGCTTTCTTTGGCCAAGGCCCGCCCATAAGGCCGTTTGACCGACATGTCAAACAACCAAATTACAGTTCGCTTCGTTCAGCGTCACATTTCGGGGCGTGGAAATGTCCCCACAACAACAGACCGGCGTGCAACAAGTCTCCACTAAGTGCCTGAAACAAAACTCCTGGACATCTCTTAAAGAGTCTATGCCGTGAACCTCGCATACTTTCTACGTTTAGCTGATCTTGATTAATGCTCATTGTCACTCATGTAAACACAACAGTTTTTCTTCCGCAATCACACGTCTGCGCATTGTTTCCCTGCGGACCGAAAATAAACGCGACACTCGCGCCCCCTGGAAATCCGATGAAATTCAACCAATCAGATGACGACTTCGACATTCCTGAAGCGTTTCCAGTTAAGTGTACCATATGCATCAGACGTTTAGCCAACGTTCCATGGGCGTGACGTCTGAGGCTGAGACTAGTGTGTGCCTAAAAGAAAGATTTTGTTTAATCAGAACAACTTTCTGTCACTGATGGAGTTTGAGTTCCTGCCACTGTCGCCTCTGACTTGCTTAGTTGGAGACACTAAATATTCAACAATATTATTGATCTGCTGCATTGACAGCATTATATGAGAACTGAGCTGAGCTGGATGATGACATCACGGTTTTCTACAGAGCGGCTGTATAGATAAATTAACTAAATTAATAACTTTTTTACAACAGAAATCAATCAACACTGAACTTACTTAAGTGGGACAATGACACTATTTTCTTCTAGAGCTGCTGTACAGCAGGAACAAACTCTGTTGCATTATCTTCCTGTTATCTCTGTGAAGCTGCTTTGAAACACTGTGAATTGTAAAAAGCGCTATTATAAATAAAGGTGACTTGACTTGACGCTAGGATCTGGGCAGGACCAGCCGTGATGAAGGAGACTGGAGGCTGTGGCGAGCAGGATGGGCCCGAGAGCCGTGAGGTGTGATTGATAATGAGCTTCAAGGGACCGGCGGTGTGATTGATAATGAGCTTCACGGGGCCGGCGGTGTGATTGATAATGAGCTTCACGGGGCCGGCGGTGTGATTGATAATGAGCTTCACGGGGCCGGCGGTGTGATTGATAATGAGCTTCACCTGCACCGGTCTCGTATCTCTCACGGAGGAGCTTCGGAAGCATTGAAGGAGGACAGTGAAGGGGGAGAGAGGACCAGGCCTGGACATTACGTTTTGTTTATGTGTGTCTTTTGACTTTCATTTTGTGTTTGTTTCTTTTATATGATTAAAGTTGTTGAACGTTCACCGGTTCCCACCTTCTTGCTTCCTTGTTTTATTGGCTTTGAGGAATTAGATCGACCTCACACAGCACATCTTTAGTGGTGGGAGTATTGGCAGGTCTCCACACCACACCAGTGAACTCCACTAAAACTGCCTCTGGGACGACGTCGGTACCGGCTCTCGCATCGGCTCCGGGACAAGGATGGCCTCGGGCATCAGAGAATACAGGAGCTCATCCAATCCATTCTTCTTCTTCTTCTTCTTCTTCTTCTTCTTCTTCTTCTTCTTCTTCTTCTTCTTCTTCTTCTATAGTCTAGTGTTGTTTCACGGGTTGGTTCCACAATGAAGCACGTAGAGGACTTTATTTAACTTTATTAAACTGAATAAATAAAGCACTCATGTGAAGCACAGGTGAAGTGCACAGGAGCATCACAAACAAACCCGTAACATCACAGACACCAGACACTGAACTGAACAGAGTAGAATAGTATAAAAAATAGTATAGAAATAATACTAAAGTTAGGTTTGGAACGGTTTTAGCAGCTTGAAGGCTTTACAGGCAGACACACACACACACACACACACAAACACACACACACACAGGTTGATGGTCAGTGTCATTAGTGTGACATTCAGATACTGTACTTCCTTTGTGCTCGCATGCAAACCCGGATGATGTATTCCTCTTCCATGTGAACGCCACTCGTTTGCATGTGGTCGCGATGAACGCATGCCTTTAAAGTTTTGTTGGGTTCCTTATCAGGAAGAGTCTGGTCTGGAAACTCTTCACACACTCCTGGTATGTCGTGTCGTGTTGAGGCAGGCGTGATGATGTCACCGTATCATGTTTCAAACCCC
>NC_136894.1:32441215-32446215 GCF_949152265.1 Phoxinus phoxinus | reverse complement strand
ACCAGTGAAGAAGATGAGCGGAGAAGAGCCAGGCGTTCCTCAGGATCTGCTGGGTAAAACACTTCAGTCTCTCACATTTGACTTACTGTGTGTGTGTGTGTGTGTGCGCGCGCGCCCGTGTGTGCGTGCACGTGCACGACTGCACTGCTTAAACCTCGTGTTTGTGCTCATTTACTCTAGAAAAGTATAACGAGACTTTCAGCGCTTTATTATTATTATTAAGGTATGTTAGCGGTGGGAGGGGCCAGTTCAGACTCCGCCCACACCTGACGCTGGCGCGAGCGGCGTGACGCACAGGCGCACAAGAGCCCGTTATAATAATAATCAGTCATCGACACTGACTGGGTTTAGTAAATCTGAACTATGACACACAAAGTAGGAATGATGAGAATAAGTCGAAATTGTGACAACCTCGAAATGATGACTGTAATTCTGACTTTAGTTTTAATGTCATAATTTTGACTTCTTTGTGTTATAATTATGTCATAATTTCTACTTCATCTCATAATGTCTGCTTTTATGTCACAATTACGACATGATCTTTGTCATGTTTGTGGTGTCGGCCTGTGGTGTTCATCTGTTGATTTCTCAGATGTTTCATTCTGATTGTGTGTGTGTGTGTGTGTGTGTGTGTGTGTGTGTGTGTGTGTGTGTGTGTGTGTGTGTGTGTGTGTGTGTGTGTGTGTGTGTGTGTGTGTAGAGAGCGTTCAGGAGGCCGTCGGGCAGCAGGTCAAGCTATGTTTGGTTCAGAAGGTCAACCTGGAGGTCAAAGGTGACAAACTGGACAGCAGAATCCTGGTGAGTTCCCCATCCCGACCCTGAACGTGATATTAATGATCCTAAAAACTTCATAAAGCCATGGGGAATTCCTCTGTTAAACAATTATTTGAAGAAAAAGTTGAAATAATACAGACTGACGGCCTTACCTCTGGAACTGACTCTCTATCGGGAGTTCAGATCTCACTGTTGTGAATAAAAGTGTGATTTGATTGATAAGAAGTTGAAGAAACGAGTGTGTGAGAAGCTCTTCACTGAGGAACTCTGCGCCGCTGTTTACACATTCTTACCCTCATTCTCCTGCCCTGACACGACCGAGATCTGATCCTCGGGGCACACACACACACACACACACACACACACACACACACACACACACACTTTACATTCCAGGAGCCTCCACAGGATTTTGCAAATCGTCTCTCAGTCGTGATTCACGTTTGTCAGTGATAATAAGCATCTCAGTGAAGCGTGTGTGTGTGTGTGTGTGTGTGTGTGTGTCTTATATCATCTGATGGACGGTATGTTTCCAGTTATTACTCTCACTTCTGCTCTCTAAATGAATGTGTGTGTGTGTGTGTGTGAGATCGGTCACGATTCTGCCGTTTACAGGATGTCACTTCCCGCAACTTCTAATGTCCGCAAGCGTCCAACACTCGACCTGACTGACTGGACTACAGCGAACGACACACACCGTTATATATCAGCCAGTGATGCGCGGGTCAATGTATAAACCACCCGACCCGACCGACGTTTTCAACTAACCCGCCCGCAACTCGGACCGCAAAAAAAAAATATAAATATATATTGTACCCGACCCGCGTAGTAACCGCTCACCGTAGCGTCAGCAGCTCCACTGAGAGAAGACCCAGGAACCTGAACGCTGTATGATATCATAATCTATATATATAATAATATAGTGTTATGTACTAAAGGCTTGATTTATTCATTTATTTAGTTTCATTTTCTTAACAATTAAGATGCTGCGTGTGTGTATCCAGTCTAACCGAAGTGTGCGTTTTTCCCCCCACTTTCCCAACAGAAATCTCCCCCCCCCCCTCAGAAAATACATAAACTGGCATTACTGAGCTATATGCGTTTAAAAGTAACTATTAAAGCGGCACAACTCCAGACTGAGCTTGAGCGTCATCCTCGCCAGTTATTCAGCCAAAGCGTAGGCCGATGTATTTCATAGAAAACTGGCATCTTTATTTCAAACGAGCGACCGAGCGCGACCCGAATATCATTACAAATATTTTTGGATGACTCGTAACCGCGGGTAACCGCTCATTTTGGATCCACCGGCGCATCACTGATATCAGTACACCCGTCACATCCGAGTCTGAGCTTGAGATACTGATCCGGGAGCTTTTGTCCCTCTAGTGGCTAAAAAACATCTGCATGTGTTCTGCAGAAGAACATTGTTGCGGTGGTGCTTCGGCTCTGTGCTGAAGACGTTACTGAAGACGTCACTGAAGACGTTACTGAAGACGTTACTGAAGACGTCACTGAAGACGTCACTGAAGACGTCACTGAAGACGTCACTGAAGACGCTACTGAAGACGTTACTGAAGACGTCACTGAAGACGTCACTGAAGACGTCACTGAAGACGTCACTGAAGACGTCACTGAAGACGTCACTGAAGACGTTACTGAAGACGTCACTGAAGACGTCACTGAAGACGTTACTGAAGACGTCACTGAAGACGTTACTGAAGACGTCACTGAAGACATCACTGAAGACGTCTCTGAAGACGTCACTGAAGACGTCACTGAAGACGTCACTGAAGACGTCACTGAAGACGTTACTGAAGACGTTACTGAAGACGTCACTGAAGACGTCACTGAAGACGTCACTGAAGACGTCACTGAAGACGTCACTGAAGACGTTACTGAAGACGTCACTGAAGACGTCACTGAAGACGTCACTGAAGACGTTACTGAAGACGTTACTGAAGACGTTACTGAAGACGTTACTGAAGACGTCACTGAAGACGTCACTGAAGACGTCTCTGAAGACGTCTCTGAAGACGTCACTGAAGACGTCACTGAAGACGTTACTGAAGACGTTACTGAAGACGTTACTGAAGACGTTACTGAAGACGTCACTGAAGACGTCACTGAAGACGTCTCTGAAGACGTCACTGAAGACGTCACTGAAGACGTCACTGAAGACGTCACTGAAGACGTCACTGAAGACGTCTCTGAAGACGTCACTGAAGACGTCACTGAAGACGTCACTGAAGACGTCACTGAAGACGTCACTGAAGACGTCACTGAAGACGTTACTGAAGACGTTACTGAAGACGTCACTGAAGACGTTACTGAAGACGTCACTGAAGACGTCACTGAAGACGTCTCTGAAGACGTCACTGAAGACGTCACTGAAGACGTTACTGAAGACGTCACTGAAGACGTCACTGAAGACGTCACTGAAGACGTTACTGAAGACGTCACTGAAGACGTCACTGAAGACGTCACTGAAGACGTCACTGAAGACGTCACTGAAGACGTCACTGAAGACGTTACTGAAGACGTTACTGAAGACGTCACTGAAGACGTCACTGAAGACGTCACTGTAGACGTTACTGTAGACGTTACTGAAGACGTCACTGAAGACGTTACTGAAGACGTCACTGAAGACGTCACTGAAGACGTCACTGTAGACGTTACTGTAGACGTTACTGAAGACGTCACTGAAGACTTTACTGAAGACTTTACTGAAGACGTTACTGAAGACTTTACTGAAGACGTCACTGAAGACGTCACTGAAGACGCTACTGAAGACGTTACTGAAGACGTCACTGAAGACGTCACTGAAGACGTCACTGAAGACGCTACTGAAGACGTTACTGAAGACGTTACTGAAGACGTTACTGAAGACGTCACTGAAGACGTCACTGAAGACGTCACTGTAGACGTTACTGTAGACGTTACTGAAGACGTTACTGAAGACGTCACTGAAGACGTCACTGAAGACGTCACTGTAGACGTTACTGTAGGCGTTACTGAAGACGTCACTGAAGACTTTACTGAAGACGTTACTGAAGACGTTACTGAAGACGTCACTGAAGACGCTACTGAAGACGTTACTGAAGACGTTACTGAAGACGTTACTGAAGACGTCACTGAAGACGTCACTGAAGACGTCACTGTAGACGTTACTGTAGACGTTACTGAAGACGTTACTGAAGACGTCACTGAAGACGTCACTGAAGACGTCACTGTAGACGTTACTGTAGGCGTTACTGAAGACGTCACTGAAGACTTTACTGAAGACTTTACTGAAGACGTTACTGAAGACTTTACTGAAGACGTCACTGAAGACGTCACTGAAGACGTCACTGAAGACGTCACTGAAGACGTCACTGAAGACGTCACTGAAGACGTTACTGAAGACGTTACTGAAGACGTCACTGAAGACGTCACTGAAGACGTCACTGAAGACGTTACTGAAGACGTTACTGAAGACGTTGCTGAAGACGTTACTGAAGACGTCACTGAAGACGTCACTGAAGACGTCACTGAAGACGTCACTGTAGACGTTACTGTAGACGTTACTGAAGACGTTACTGAAGACGTTACTGAAGACGTCACTGAAGACGTCACTGAAGACTTTACTGAAGACTTTACTGAAGACGTCACTGAAGACTTTACTGAAGACGTCACTGAAGACTTTACTGAAGACGTCACTGAAGACGTCACTGAAGACGCTACTGAAGACGTTGCTGAAGACGTTACTGAAGACGTCACTGAAGACGTTACTGAAGACGTTACTGAAGACGTCACTGAAGACGTTACTGAAGACGTTACTGAAGACGTTACTGAAGACGTTACTGAAGACTTTACTGAAGACGTCACTGAAGACGTCACTGAAGACGTCACTGAAGACGTCACTGAAGACGTCACTGAAGACGTTACTGAAGACGTTACTGAAGACGTCACTGAAGACGTCACTGAAGACGTCACTGAAGACGTTACTGAAGACGTTACTGTAGTTTAAAAACGTCTCGGTCACGACTGTAACCCTTGTTCCCTGAGGAACAGTGAGCATCTTGAACCTGAGAGACCGATTCAAGGGCCTTAGATCTAGCATTGGACGCAAACCCTCCATCCTTCTCGGGAACTATGTAGAAGCCGGAGTCTCTGTCCGGCGGAGGAACACGGCTATAGCTCCTCTCCCAGCAGGGGTTTACCTCCGGTCCCGACACCCGACCCTACCC
>NC_136894.1:32428715-32436215 GCF_949152265.1 Phoxinus phoxinus | reverse complement strand
ACCCATCACACACACACACTCACTAACCCGACCCCTAAACCTACCCATCACACACACACACACACACACTAACCCGACCCCTAAACCTACCCATCACACACACACACACACACACACACACACACACACACACACACACACACACACTAACCCGACCCCTAAACCTACCTATCACTTTTTTGCATTTTTACATTAAAAAAATAATTATTATATAAGGTTTACAAATGAGGACGTCCCTAAAGGAGGTTTTTGTATGTGTGTGTGTGTGTGTGTGTGGTGCTGCAGGCGGTTTCTCGCGTCTCTACTGGTGTGTCTGTGATCAGATGGGCGTTCCCTACAGAGACGAGGTTCAGTGGGTCAGTACAGCTCTGTCCGTCTTATCACGTCTCGTGTGTGTCTCAGTGTCCGTCTCATCACGTCTCGTGTGTGTCTCAGTGTCCGTCTCATCACGTCTCGTGTGTGTCTCAGTGTCCGTCTCGTGTGTGTCTCAGTGTCCGTCTCATCACGTCTCGTGTGTGTCTCAGTGTCCGTCTCATCACGTCTCGTTTGTCTCAGTGTCCGTCTCATCACGTCTCGCGTGTGTCTCAGTGTCCGTCTCATCACGTCTCGTTTGTCTCAGTGTCCGTCTTATCACGTCTCGTGTGTGTCTCAGTGTCCGTCTTATCACGTCTCGTGTGTGTCTCAGTGTCCGTCTCATCACGTCTCGTGTGTGTCTCAGTGTCCATCTCATCACGTCTCGCGTGTGTCTCAGTGTCCGTCTCATCACGTCTCGTTTGTCTCAGTGTCCGTCTCATCACGTCTCGTGTGTGTCTCAGTGTCCGTCTCATCACGTCTCGTTTGTCTCAGTGTCCGTCTCATCACGTCTCGCGTGTGTCTCAGTGTCCGTCTCATCACGTCTCGTTTGTCTCAGTGTCCGTCTTATCACGTCTCGTGTGTGTCTCAGTGTCCGTCTCATCACGTCTCGTGTGTGTCTCAGTGTCCGTCTCATCACGTCTCGTGTGTGTCTCAGTGTCTGTCTCATCACGTCTCGTGTGTGTCTCAGTGTCCGTCTTATCACGTCTCGTGTGTGTCTCAGTGTCCGTCTCATCACGTCTCGTGTGTGTCTCAGTGTCCGTCTCATCACGTCTCGTTTGTCTCAGTGTCCGTCTCATCACGTCTCGCGTGTGTCTCAGTGTCCGTCTTATCACGTCTCGTGTGTGTCTCAGTGTCCGTCTCATCACGTCTCGTGTGTGTCTCAGTGTCCGTCTCATCACGTCTCGTTTGTCTCAGTGTCCGTCTCATCACGTCTCGTGTGTGTCGCAGTGTCCGTCTCATCACGTCTCGTGTGTGTCTCAGAGTCCGTCTCATCACGTCTCGTTTGTCTCAGTGTCCGTCTCATCACGTCTCACGTGTGTCTCAGTGTCCGTCTCATCACGTCTCGTTTGTCTCAGTGTCCGTCTTATCACGTCTCGTGTGTGTCTCAGTGTCCGTCTTATCACGTCTCGTGTGTCTCAGTGTACGTCTCATCATGTCTCGTGTGTGTCTCAGTGTCCGTCTTATCACATCTCGTGTGTGTCTCAGTGTCCGTCTTATCACGTCTCGTGTGTGTCTCAGTGTCCGTCTTATCACGTCTCGTGTGTGTCTCAGTGTACGTCTCATCATGTCTCGTGTGTGTCTCAGTGTCCGTCTTATCACGTCTCGTGTGTGTCTCAGTGTCCGTCTCATCACGTCTCGTGTGTGTCTCAGTGTACGTCTCATCATGTCTCGTGTGTGTCTCAGTGTCTGTCTCATCACGTCTCGTGTGTGTCTCAGTGTCTGTCTCATCACGTCTCGTGTGTGTCTCAGTGTACGTCTCATCATGTCTCGTGTGTGTCTCAGTGTCCGTCTCATCACGTCTCGTGTGTGTCTCAGTGTCTGTCTCATCACGTCTCGTGTGTGTCTCAGTGTCCGTCTCATCACGTCTCGTGTGTGTCTCAGTGTCCGTCTCATCACGTCTCGTGTGTGTCTCAGTGTACGTCTCATCATGTCTCGTGTGTGTCTCAGTGTCCGTCTTATCACGTCTCGTGTGTGTCTCAGTGTACGTCTCATCATGTCTCGTGTGTGTCTCAGTGTCCGTCTTATCACGTCTCGTGTGTGTCTCAGTGTCCGTCTCATCACGTCTCGTGTGTGTCTCAGTGTACGTCTCATCATGTCTCGTGTGTGTCTCAGTGTCTGTCTCATCACGTCTCGTGTGTGTCTCAGTGTCTGTCTCATCACGTCTCGTGTGTGTCTCAGTGTACGTCTCATCATGTCTCGTGTGTGTCTCAGTGTCCGTCTTATCACGTCTCGTGTGTGTCTCAGTGTCCGTCTCATCACGTCTCGTGTGTGTCTCAGTGTCCGTCTCATCACGTCTCGTGTGTGTCTCAGTGTACGTCTCATCATGTCTCGTGTGTGTCTCAGTGTCCGTCTCATCACGTCTCGTGTGTGTCTCAGTGTACGTCTCACAGCTCTGTGTTTGTTTCTGAAGGACGTGGACACCATCTATCTGTCTCAGGACACACGGGAGCTCTGCCTGCAGGACTTCATTCACCTGGACAACAGGTAACACACACCTGTAACACCTGCCTTACTCCGGCATTACGCTATGATATGTGTGATGCGGAAAACCCGAACGAAATTGTGGAATCCAGGCATAAAAATATAGCAGGGAATGTCAAGTTTTGTCAGAAGTAGGGCACGTCACCCACTTCTTTGTCTGAAGGAGACGTAAGCAGGCGAGCTGGAAGCGTGTCAGTGAGACGCCTCATTCCCCTTCTCAGGAAACAGGGTTACCTTTGTAACCGAGACTTTCCCTTTCGACTGTGAACTCACACTGCATCTGAACAAGACGCTATGGGGAACAAATACTCACTACGCCATGTTGAGGGGAAATATCTGCCAGAATGGCTGTCTAAGCACACTAAGAAGACAGATAAGACTCCCCAACACAGGTGCACCAGCACCAGAACTGTAAGTGGTGAAGTTCCCTACGGCCACAACCCAGTGTTATGCCCATGCCAGGACAGTCCCGGCCTTTTCAGCCTTCCGATTGAGTCAGCCTTAACGGCACAACAGAAGGGACTGGTATGTCAGCTCTGAATGCTAGGCATCACCTTTAATGGAACTTGGCACAGGAATACCTGATTCCTCACCCTGTCACTGCCTCTAGGGGGAGCAAGAGAATCCCTGCTCTATCCACAGGATACCCCAGGGGGGCAAAGCTTAACTACCCCTGTCTGACTACAAGCAGAATCTCCAGAATCCAGCACTCCAGAAGGTGCCTAGCAATGAGAAGGGATGCTCAAAGGCAAAAAGCCATGTCTCATTGGGCTCTTGAGATGGGTAACTGTGGACCGTGTATAAGGACCCTCGGCAGGGTGGGGTCCTAATCTGCACTCAACCCTAAAGACTCACTTATAGGAGTAGTTCACTTCAGAATTAATATTTACTCTCCTCCACGTCATGCAAGATGTCCATGTGTTTCTTTCTTCAGTCGAAAAGAAATTACGTTTTTTGAGGAACACACTCCAGGATGTTCTCCATATAGTGTCTTCAATGGTCCAGCGGGTCGAAGGTCCAGATGTGAGTTTCAGCTTCAAAGTCTCTCACGATCCAGCCGAGGAATAAGAGTCTCATCTAGACACACCAGCGGCCATTTTCAACCTCAGCATTGAGATCCTGGAGAAACGGAAGGCTGAAGGGATTATGTCCGGTTATGTCCAGTCTCTCGTGCCTACAAGGGGATCGAGTCTCTCAGTGAACCGAGTTGGCGACTGAAGAGTCAGAAAGATCGATATCTTTTTCGAGTAAAGGGACAAACTTGAATAGAGGTTGTTCATCGAAAGCTTCTTGCCGTGGGGTCATCCAGCGTCCTCGCGGACTGAACACACAAGCTCCTCGCACTAGCACTGAGCGCACAAGCTCCTCGCACTAGCACTGAGCGCACAAGCTCCTCGCACTAGCACTGAGCGCACAAGCTCCTCGCACTAGCACTGAGCGCACAAGCTCCTCGCACTAGCACTGAGCGCACAAGCTCCTCGCACTAGCACTGAGCGCACAAGCTCCTCGCACTAGCACTGAGCGCACAAGCTCCTCGCACTAGCACTGAGCGCACAAGCTCCTCGCACTAGCACTGAGCGCACAAGCTCCTCGCCACTAGCACTGCGCGCACAAGCTCCTCGCACTAGCACTGAGCGCACAAGCTCCTCGCACTAGCAATGAGCGCACAAGCTCCTCGCACTAGCACTGAGCGCACAAGCTCCTCGCCACTAGCACTGAGCGCACAAGCTCCTCGCACTAGCACTGAGCGCACAAGCTCCTCGCCACTAGCACTGAGCGCACAAGCTCCTCTCACTAGCACTGAGCGCACAAGCTCCTCGCACTAGCACTGAGCGCACAAGCTCCTCGCACTAGCACTGAGCGCACAAGCTCCTCGCCACTAGCACTGAGCGCACAAGCTCCTCGCACTAGCACTGAGCGCACAAGCTCCTCGCACTAGCACTGAGCGCACAAGCTCCTCGCACTAGCACTGAGCGCACAAGCTCCTCGCCACTAGCACTGAGCGCACAAGCTCCTCGCACTAGCACTGAGCGCACAAGCTCCTCTCACTAGCACTGAGCGCACAAGCTCCTCGCACTAGCACTGAGCGCACAAGCTCCTCGCACTAGCACTGAGCGCACAAGCTCCTCGCACTAGCACTGAGCGCACAAGCTCCTCGCACTAGCAATGAGCGCACAAGCTCCTCGCACTAGCACTGAGCGCACAAGCTCCTCGCACTAGCACTGAGCGCACAAGCTCCTCGCACTAGCACTGCGCGCACAAGCTCCTCGCACTAGCACTGCGCGCACAAGCTCCTCGCACTAGCACTGAGCGCACAAGCTCCTCGCACTAGCACTGAGCGCACAAGCTCCTCGCACTAGCACTGAGTGCACAAGCTCCTCGCACTAGCACTGTGCGCACAAGCTCCTCGCACTAGCACTGAGCGCACAAGCTCCTCGCACTAGCACTGAGCGCACGGGTCATGTTGAGACGCAGTGTGAGTTCCCAATCGAAAGGCCACAGAAAAAATACAATTTGGACAAAAATACAATGGCCCTACTTACTCTTACCATATTCATGTACATGGTTCTTCAGAGAATACCACAGTATTACCATGCATCATGTCCTGTAACGGTGTAAAGCGTGAGAGTGGCGTGTGTTGAGCGTGATTTGTGTTGTTGTTGTTGTTGTGTTCAGGGATCTGCTGGCCATCACCGCTGCACTGGAGTTCAATCAGTGGTTCAGCAAACTCTCCATAAAGGACTTTAAACTGGTGACTGTGTGTCTGTCAGATGATATAGTGCTGCCGGAGGATGTGCTCTTACACTCATCGTGTGTGTGTGTGTGTGTGTGTGTGTGTGTGTGTGTGTGTGTGTGTGTGTGTGTGTGTGTGTGTGTGTGTGTGTGTGTGTGTGTGTGTGTGTGTGTGTGTGTGTGTGTGTGTGTGTGTGTGTGTGTGTGTGTGTGTGTGTGTGTGTGTGTGTGTGTGTGTGTAGACTGCAGATCTGTGTGATCAGATATTCAGAGTTGTGTCTCGATCTACCAGACTGGAGGAACTGACTCTGGACAACACTGGACTCAAGAGGTTCACATACACACACACACACACACACACACACATAAAATACATGTACAGTATATTTATATATATATTTTATCATAACATTCTGTTTTACTCTACATTTTACTGTGTGTGTGTTTTAGTGATTTTGCTCAGAGGTTTGCTGCTGCGTTGAGTCAGAATCCAAACTCGGCGTTAAAGACAATCAGTCTGGCCAACAACTGTGTTGAAGACAAAGGTACAGAACTCACACACACACACACACTCTCACACACACACACACACACACACACACACACACACACTCACTGTTCTGTGTGTGTGATTGACAGGTGTCATGTTTCTGAGCCCTGCACTGTCTAAACTCACACCTGGACTGAAACACCTGGACCTGTCCAAGAACTCACTGTCATCTAAAGGTACGCACACACACTCTCTCACAAATGTGGGCGGGGCTTGATTGTGTCCGTAGGGAATTGATTGGATGGTTGTGGTTTGCTATTGGCTGGTCTGCTGGTTGTTCTTTTGGGATAAAGGTTGTCACTGCACTGCTCCATTCTGAGGGGATGTTCTGGGCCCTCCACGCTCCTCTCATCAGCCTCCAGAGCAGCTTCAGCACCATGGGGCAGTTCTTATAAACCTCGTAGGGCACACCATTGGGCCCTGGTGCAGAGGCAGACCTTGCCCTGGCTACCACCAGCTTGACTTCAGCACATTTGGGTGGTGTCGAGTCACATTCGGCGGCTGGCGCAGCAGGACGAGGCACATGCTCTGGCGACCCGAGCGGGATGTTCTTTTCTTGGTCAGTTAACGGTTTCCTGATGTGTTCCTCAAGCTCCTGCTCGGTGGCTTCCAGCCTCCCGCTCTTCTTCTCTTCTCTTCGGGCATACCTGAAACTCGCTCGCTCCTTCTCTTTCTTGCCTCTTCGCTTTCGGATCCGCTCTGCCCTTCTCAGGGTTGCGAGCCTGCTTCTGATTCGCTTTCAGACCCCCCTCTTCGTTCTCATCTGCTCTCCGCCAGGACTTCCTAAGCAGCCTCCTCTCCTTCACAAGCTTGTGAATCTCTTGCTCACGCCTTCCCACCTCCCCAGGGATGTTCTTCCTCTGGCTTATCTCCCCAAACCTCTCTTTGCCCTCCTCATAAACAATGCTGCCAAAGCGGTTCAGCTTGGTGATTGTTCAGCCTCGTAGCGATTTCTCGAGGATGGTGTGCAGGTCTTGGTCGAAGCTTTCCCAGGCAGCTTTTTCGATGGATTTTGGCAATTTGACTTTGCCTTTTCCGGTTGGTCTCTCCATTACTTGTCTTGTGGGGTTGCTGCTGGGTGTCTCTGCGTGACGCTCACGCTCTGGGCTGTGCGCCTGTTGTTGACTTTGGGCCTGCTGCGGCTGCTCCATCTCCCTGTGACCATCCGCAACGGTGAAATCAGTAACGCTGTGGTGCTCAACCCGGCTCTTCTTCTCCTTGTCTGACCTGCTTGCGCAGTGCAAGTGTGCCTTCGGTCCTTCCCTCCGCATTTAGCCTTCCCTTGGTGTATCCGCAGGCCCCTGTACGACCACCCGCAGCTGCAGGTCCTCAGGATCCTTTGTTCGTTAGTCGTTTCCATGCCGGTCAGTTCCGTGTTATCCGTCCTATGTGGTCCATCTTCCATCCCGCCTCTCGGTGGACCTTCGGGCTGTCTTTCTTTATTTGTGCTCGTAGTCAGTTAGGGTGTCCCCAGTATGAGGACCTGTGGAGAGGGTAACTAGCCCATCCACCCCTGGTGCAGTCTTTCCTGGACGCCAACTGCCCTATTCACAGTAGTCACTGGTGTTCCAGACATTGTAGATGGTAGCACAGGCCAGTGACTGCCAGCTAAGCACCTCCGACGGCACATTCATAATGTGCACCCATAAATCCTGTAGAAT
>NC_136894.1:32418715-32426215 GCF_949152265.1 Phoxinus phoxinus | reverse complement strand
CACACAATCACACACAACAACACAATCACACACAACAGCACAATCACACACAACAGCACAATCACACACAATCACACACAACAGCACAATCACACACAACAGCACAATCACACACAACAGCACAATCACACACAACAACACAATCACACACAACAGCACAATCACACACAACAACACAATCACACACAACAGCACAATCACACACAACAACACAATCACACACAACAACACAATCACACACAACAGCACAATCACACACAACAACACAATCACACACAACAGCACAATCACACACAACAGCACAATCACACACAACAGCACAATCACACACAACAGCACAATCACACACAACAGCACAATCACACACAACAACACAATCACACACAACAGCACAATCACACACAACAGCACAATCACACACAACAGCACAATCACACACAACAACAAAATCACACACGGCCACATGACAGGGCTTTCAGACTGGGGTCCGGGGACAGTCTAGAGAATAACTGTAAAAACTTTTTTTTTTTTATGAAATAATAAACAAATAATTAAAAATATTAAACTAACAAATAAATGTTAGTTAATTAAAAATGTTTTTTATTTATTTAAATAATGTAAGAAATTGTATTCAAATGAATAAATTGATAATAATAATGTGATTTCAATAAAAAAGTTACATTTGATTAAAATAAACAAATTGATAAAAATAAATACTATTTTATTTAAATAAATAAAACACATCTAACAGTACAGTATTATGAGGAATAGAATAGAATGCAATGATGTAACATAATATAAACTAATTCGTTTGGTCTTTATGCATACAAATATATAGGTTCCTTATAAAGGATGATCATATTTTGTGTTCTTCAGGTGTGTTCGTCACTGCAGCGCGGCTCTCTCAAACACCTGACGGTTCTCAACATGTCCAGAAGTGTCTTCAGCCACAAGTACGACACGCACGCACGCACACACACACACAAACACACACACACACACACACACACACACACATACACACACACACACACAAGTACGTGTCAGGTGTCTCAGTCTGATGGTTTGTGCTGCAGGAGAGGGAAGGAGTTTCCGTCCTCCTTCAAGCAGTTCTTCAGCAGTGCTTCGTCCCTCCAGAACATCTGCCTCTCCGGAACCAGACTCCCTTCTGAAGGGCTCAAGTGAGTCTCAGTCCAACGGTCCATCCAGAACCCTGATCATGTTCTGCTGATCATGTTCTGCTGATGTTCTGCTGATGTTCTGATCATGTTCTGCTTCTGATGTTCTGATCATGTTCTGCTGATGTTCTGATCATGTTCTGATCATGTTCTGCTTCTGATGTTCTGATCATGTTCTGCTGATGTTCTCCTGATGTTCTGCTGATGTTCTGCTTCTGATGTTCTCTTATTCTTATTCTCTTTATTGTCACACATCATATACACAAGTGTACCGACAGTGAAATTCTTAGGTGTAAAACAACATAATATATATCCATAATTAACAGTATACATAAATAACAATATAAACATTTTAATAAAGTGCAGTGCAAGGGTAAGTGAGTTGTATTATTGGCTGTAGTTCAGCAGTCTGATGGCCTGTGAGAAAACGCTGTCTCGCAGACTGCCGGTGCGGGTCCTGTTCCTGCGGTGCGGGTCCTGATACTGCGGTGCGGGTCCTGTTCCTGCGGTGCGGGTCCTGATACTGCGGTGCGGGTCCTGATACTGCGGTGCGGGTCCTGATACTGCGGTGCGGGTCCTGTTACTGCGGAGCGGGTCCTGATCCTGCGGTGCGCGTCCTGTTACTGCGGTGCGGGTCCTGATACTGCGGTGCGGGTCCTGTTACTGCGGTGCGGGTCCTGATACTGCGGTGCGGGTCCTGATACTGCGGTGCGCGTCCTGTTACTGCGGTGCGGGTCCTGATACTGCGGTGCGGGTCCTGTTCCTGCGGTGCGGGTCCTGATACTGCGGTGCGGGTCCTGTTACTGCGGTGCGGGTCCTGTTCCTGCGGTGCGGGTCCTGTTACTGCGGTGCGGGTCCTGTTACTGCGGTGCGGGTCCTGATACTGCGGTGCGGGTCCTGATACTGCGGTGCGCGTCCTGTTACTGCGGTGCTGGTCCTGATACTGCGGTGCGGGTCCTGATACTGCGGTGCTGGTGCTGGTCCTGATCCTGCGGTGCGGGTCCTGATACTGCGGTGCGGGTCCTGTTCCTGCGGTGCGGGTCCTGATACTGCGGTGCGGGTCCTGTTACTGCGGTGTGGGTCCTGATACTGCGGTGCGGGTCCTGATACTGCGGTGCGCGTCCTGTTACTGCGGTGCGGGTCCTGATACTGCGGTGCGGGTCCTGTTCCTGCGGTGCGGGTCCTGTTACTGCGGAGCGGGTCCTGATACTGCGGTGCGGGTCCTGATACTGCGGAGCGGGTCCTGATACTGCGGTGCGGGTCCTGATACTGCGGAGCGGGTCCTGATACTGCGGTGCGGGTCCTGTTACTGCGGTGCGGGTCCTGATACTGCGGTGCGGGTCCTGATACTGCGGTGCGGGTCCTGTTACTGCGGTGCTGGTCCTGTTACTGCGGTGCGGGACCTGATGCTGCGGTGCGGGTCCTGTTACTGCGGTGCTGGTCCTGTTACTGCGGTGCTGGTCCTGTTACTGCGGAGCGGGTCCTGATACTGCAGAGCGGGTCCTGATACTGCGGTGCGGGTCCTGATACTGCGGTGTGGGTCCTGATGCTGCAGTGCGGGTCCTGATACTGCGGTGCGGGTCCTGATACTGCAGAGTGGGTCCTGATACTGCGGTGCGGGTCCTGATACTGCGGTGCGGGTCCTGATACTGCGGTGCGGGTCCTGATACTGCGGTGCGGGTCCTGTTACTGCGGTGCGGGTCCTGATACTGCAGAGCGGGTCCTGATACTGCGGTGCTGGTGCTGGTCCTGTTACTGCGGTGCGGGTCCTGATACTGCGGTGCTGGTCCTGTTACTGCGGTGCGGGTCCTGATACTGCGGTGCGGGTCCTGATGCTGCGGTGCGGGTCCTGTTACTGCGGTGCTGGTGCTGGTCCTGTTACTGCGGTGCGGGTCCTGATGCTGCGGTGCGGGTCCTGATACTGCGGTGCGGGTCCTGTTACTGCGGTGCGGGTCCTGATACTGCGGTGCGGGTCCTGATACTGCGGTGCGGGTCCTGTTACTGCGGTGCGGGTCCTGATACTGCGGTGCGGGTCCTGATACTGCGGTGCGGGTCCTGATACTGCGGTGCGGGTCCTGATGCTACGGTGCGGGTCCTGATACTGCGGTGCGGGTCCTGTTACTGCGGTGCGGGTCCTGATACTGCGGTGCGGGTCCTGATACTGCGGTGCGGGTCCTGATACTGCGGTGCGGGTCCTGTTACTGCGGTGCGGGTCCTGATACTGCGGTGCGGGTCCTGTTACTGCGGTGCGGGTCCTGATACTGCGGTGCGGGTCCTGATCCTGCGGTGCGGGTCCTGTTACTGCGGTGCGGGTCCTGTTACTGCGGTGCGGGTCCTGTTACTGCGGTGCGGGTCCTGATACTGTGGTGCGGGTCCTGTTACTGCGGTGCGGGTCCTGTTACTGCGGTGCGGTCCTGATGCTGCGGTGCGGTGCGACGATGTGCTGAGCCGTCCCACCACTCTCTGCAGGGGTTGAGCTTGCAGTGCAGTTCCCGTACCAGCCGATGATACAGCCAGCCACAGTGCTCTCCACCGTGCCGCTGTAGAATATTTTCAGAATGTTTCGGCACATACCAAATTTCTTCAGTCGCCTGAGGAAGAAGAGACGCTGATGGGCCTTCTTTACGACTGATTCCGTATGAACAGACCAAGTGAGGTCCTCGGTGATGTGAACGCCAAGGAACTTGAAGCTGTTGACCTGCTGCACTGAGGTCCAATCAATGATAAAGGAGGAGTGTTCCCTGTTCTGTTTCCTGAAGTCCACCACTATCTCTTTGGTCTTACTGATGTTCAGAGAAAGGTTGTTATCATGGCACCAGTTTGTCAAGGTGTGCACCTCTTCTCTGTAGGCTGACTCGTCGTTGTTTGTGATCAAGCCTACCACCGTTGTGTCATCTGCAAATTTGACGATGACCTTGGATGTATATGTGGCCACACTGTCATGTGTGTACAGGAGAGGACTGAGAACACAGCCCTGTGGAGCTCTGGTGTTAAGGGTCAGTGGGGAGGATATGTTGCCACCGACTCTGACCGCCTGCGGTCTGCCTGTCAGGAAGTCCAGGATTAGGGGGCACTATGGTATTAAAAGCTGAGCTGTAGTCAACAAACAGCATTCACACATGTGTGTTCCTCTTGTCCAGATGAGAAAGGACAGTGTGCGGGGTGAAGGCAAGTGCATCATCAGTGGAGCGGTTACTGTGATAAGCGAACTGAGGTAGTACAGAGCAGATGCGATCTTTGATGAGCTTCTCAAAGCACTTCCTGATGATGGACGTTAGAGCAACAGGGCGAGTCACTCAAGCAGATAACTCTGGGGGTCTTTTGTATGGGTACAATGATAGATGATTTGAAACTTTTTGGGACAACAGACAAGGAGAGGGAGAAGTTTAATATCCGTGAAAACTCCTGCTAGTTGGTTTAAGCATATTTTAAGGACGCGGCCAGGAATGTCGTCTGGACCTGAAGATTTACGGATGTTCGCGTGCCTGAGGGATCGGGTGACATCCGCTACAGACGCCGAGAGTGCACTAGCCTCAGCAGTCTCAGCCGCGGGAGCGCTCGGGGGCGGGGTTGCTGGCTTCGACACGAGTAGAGAAAGCATTGAGCTCATCTGGCAGAGAAGCAGCGGTATTTATAGAAGAATATTTACGATCGATGCAGTCTGTGATGTTATTTAATCCTTGCCACCTTTCTCTCACGTTGGAAGTTGTGAACTGAGCTTCTACTTTATTCCTGTACTGGCGTTTTGCTATCTTGATGGTTTTATTGAGGGCGTAGTTGGCATGTTTATATTCCTCCACGTTACAGGAATTAAAGGCAGAGGTTCATGTGCTGAGGGCCGCTGGAACATCAGTGTTCATCCACGGTTTCTGATTCGGGTATATTTGAATTGTTTTGGTCAGTACAACATCTTCTATACACTTCCTTATGAGACAAGTGACGGTGTCTGTGTATACATCGATGTAATCCTCAGATGCAGTCCCAGTCTGATGTTCTTCTTCTGATGTTCTGCTTCTGATGTTCTGCTTCTGATGTTCTCCTGATGTTCTGCTTCTGATGTTCTGCTTCTGATGTTCTCCTGATGTTCTGCTTCTGATATTCTGCTGATGTTCTGCTGATGTTCTGCTTCTGATATTCTGCTGATGTTCTGCTGATGTTCTGCTGATGTTCTGCTGATGTTCTGCTGATGTTCTGCTTCTGATATTCTCCTGAGGTTCTCTTGATGTTCTCCTGATGTTCTGCTTCTGATGTTCTGCTTCTGATGTTCTCCTGAGGTTCTCCTGAGGTTCTCCTGAGGTTCTCCTGATGTTCTGCTGATGTTCTGCTTCTGATGTTCTGCTTCTGATGTTCTCCTGAGGTTCTCCTGATGTTCTCCTGATGTTCTGCTTCTGATGTTCTGCTTCTGATGTTCTGCTTCTGATGTTCTCCTGATGTTCTGCTTCTGATGTTCTGCTTCTGATATTCTCCTGTTCTGCTTCTGATGTTCTGCTTCTGATGTTCTCCTGATGTTCTCCTGATGTTCTGCTTCTAATGTTCTGCTTCTGATGTTCTCCTGATGTTCTCCTGATGTTCTGCTTCTGATGTTCTGCTTCTGATGTTCTGCTTCTGATGTTCTCCTGAGGTTCTCCTGATGTTCTCCTGATGTTCTGCTTCTGATGTTCTGCTGATGTTCTCCTGATGTACTCCTGATGTTCTGCTTGTGATGTTCTGCTTCTGATGTTCTCCTGAGGTTCTCCTGATGTTCTCCTGATGTTCTGCTTCTGATGTTCTCCTGATGTTCTGCTTCTGATGTTCTGCTTCTGATGTTCTGCTTCTGATGTTCTGCTTCTGATGTTCTCCTGATGTTCTGCTTCTGATGTTCTGCTTCTGATGTTCTGCTTCTGATGTTCTCCTGATGTTCTGCTTCTGATGTTCTGCTTCTGATGTTCTGCTTCTGATGTTCTGCTTCTGATGTTCTCCTGATGTTCTGCTTCTGATGTTCTGCTTCTGATGTTCTGCTTCTGATGTTCTCCTGAGGTTCTCCTGATGTTCTGCTGATGTTCTGCGTCTGATGTTCTGCTGATGTTCTGCTTCTGATATTCTCCTGATGTTCTCCTGGTGTTCTGCTTCTGATATTCTCCTGATGTTCTGCTTCTTATGTTCTCCTGATGTTCTCCTGATGTTGTCCTGATGTTCTGCTTCTGATATTCTCCTGATATTCTCCTTATATTCTGCTTCTGATATTCTCCTGATGTTGTCCTGATGTTCTGCTTCTGATGTTCTGCTTCTGATATTCTCCTGATATTCTCCTGATATTCTGCTTCTGATATTCTCCTGATATTCTCCTGATATTCTGCTTCTGATATTCTCCTGATGTTCTCCTGATGTTCTGCTTCTGATATTCTCCTGATATTCTCCTGATGTTCTCCTGATGTTCTCCTGATGTTCTGCTTCTGATATTCTCCTGATATTCTCCTGATATTCTGCTTCTGATATTCTCCTGATGTTCTCCTGATATTCTGCTTCTGATATTCTCCTGATGTTCTCCTGATGTTCTGCTTCTGATATTCTCCTGATATTCTCCTGATGTTCTCCTGATGTTCTCCTGATGTTCTGCTTCTGATGTTCTCCTGATGTTCTCCTGATATTCTGCTTCTGATATTCTCCTGATGTTCTCCTGATGTTCTCCTGATGTTCTCCTGATGTTCTGCTTCTGATATTCTCCTGATGTTCTCCTGATGTTCTGCTTCTGATGTTCTCCTGATGTTCTCCTGATATTCTGCTTCTGATATTCTCCTGATGTTCTCCTGATGTTCTGCTTCTGATATTCTCCTGATATTCTCCTGATGTTCTCCTGATGTTCTCCTGATGTTCTCCTGATGTTCTGCTTCTGATATTCTCCTGATATTCTCCTGATATTCTCCTGATGTTCTCCTGATGTTCTCCTGATGTTCTGCTTCTGATATTCTCCTGATATTCTCCTGATATTCTCCTGATGTTCTCCTGATGTTCTCCTGATGTTCTCCTGATGTTCTGCTTCTGATATTCTCCTGATATTCTCCTGATGTTCTCCTGATGTTGTCCTGATGTTCTGCTTCTGATATTCTCCTGATATTCTCCTGATGTTCTCCTGATGTTGTCCTGATGTTCTGCTTCTGATGTTCTGCTTCTGATATTCTCCTGATATTCTCCTGATGTTCTCCTGATGTGTTCAGAGCTCTGCTGCTTGGTCTGGCCTGTAACTCTAACCTGAGAGATGTAGCTCTGGACATCAGTGGCTGTGAGGTACTGTCCCACACCAAACCTTCTCAAGGGCCGCAACATTTGAGGAAAAAAATGCTAA
>NC_136894.1:32386215-32408715 GCF_949152265.1 Phoxinus phoxinus | reverse complement strand
TTGGAGGTGAAAGTTCACGGTCAGTAGGAATCATCCTCATAAGCCCCTTTCACACAGAGATTCCAGAAAATACACGGATAATGTGTCCCGGTATTTGTCTCGGGATCGTTTGATTTTGGTTCATTCACACTGCCAGTGATTTTCCGGGATCTGTGAGTGCGTTCACACACATCCCGGTAAGATCCCGTAAAGACACGTGACGCGCCGAAAACATGTAGCCTACACTAGCACACCGCGTCCCGTTCCACAGAGCTGGCGAGCGCTCTCAGCTTCAGCGGGGATATGAGGAGCTCCTGGTCTCTGCATTTTTTCATTCTTTCTTTGTTGATGACGAACAGAAGCTTTCTTCTAAGAGCAACAGAGTCTCGCGATGGCACGCGCGTCATCACTACGACACACCCTTATGGCATTGGTCCTGGCTTTTGTTCACACAGGGCGCGATCCGGGACTGATCCCGACAATGATACTAGATCCCAAACCCGGCATCGATCCCGGGACGTGTTTGCGTTCACACAGAAGGCACTCTGGCAATTTTGCGGCAATTTCCCGGGATCAACGCACTGTGTGAAAGGGGCTATAGACAGACCGGCTCATTAAACGCCTCTGATTGGATGTTTTCTCAGTGTCAGCCAATCAGCACCGACCCTGTGCCGGAAGGGGATCAGAGCGGCTCTGTGGACGAAGGCGTGCCAGAGTTCTACTCCAGAAAAGTCACCAACATCGTAGCGAAGTAAGATGTGAGATGTGAAGCGGAGTGTGTATGGTGGACTCGGGCCTCACGCTCGTTCTGTCTGCCCAGCAAGCTATTTTGTGTTTAAAAGACGTCTAATAGCCATCCAAACACAGCCATACGTCTAGGCTAAAACAAGGCACAATTTGGACTGTCAGTGAAAATACCTAAACCAGTCTAAACCAGAGCCCAATAATAGACTAGTCGTCAATTAGAAAACAAAGAAATGAAACCAAACTCCTTGTAATCACTGTTGACTGCTTACATGATAGAATATCATAACCAATGTAATGTAACCAAATTCAAGGTTATTTTGGCTATAGGTCTGTTACTCATAGCCGGCCTATACCAGGTCTATAGTTACCCGAGACGGTAAAGTGACGGCTGTTGCTTGCTGGGTCTAGACCAGTATACAGGGCTCTGGTTTAGACGTCTATTAAATTTTCACTGACAGCTAAAATTTTGCCTTGTTTTAGCCTAGACGTCTGGCTGTGTTTGGACGGCTATTAGACGTCTTTTACACGCATAATTGCTTGCTGGCTAGTTAACTGAGACGGTGAAATGACGGCTTTTTCTTGCTGGGTGCAGAGCGCCTGCCGCGGACACAGAGAAGAGCAGAGACTCTCGACTGAGCGGCTTCTTCAGCCTCATCAAGCATCGCTCCTCCACCAAAGCCACGCCCACCAGCCCCACCCCCGGTGCCATGGCAACCGCGACAGCGATGACAGCAGTCTCCGTGACAACAGCGGAAACAGACGCCCCGCCCCCAGAGCCGGTCGTGATCCCGGAGCCTGTTGCGCATGAGGTCAAAGGTCACCTGCAGGAGGGCGCCAAGCGGGGCAGTCCGCTGACGGGGCGTCACATGGGCGCGCAGGTGCTCGGCAACGACCTGCTGCTGGCGGAGATACGAGCCAAACAAGAGAAGCGCAAGAAGGTGGGTTTCACACGCGGGTCAACACTGTGATCAGATCTGATCACATATAGATTTGATTAAAAACTGCTGATAACCCGTGTGACATAAACTGATGATGATGTCACTCGCAGGCAGGCGTGTCTCCATCTGCAGCATCCAAAGCTGAAGTTCCTGATGAAGGTGACGTCATTGTGTGTTAAGATGATGATGTTGATGTGTGTGAGTCTAATGTCTGTGTAAATTTACTGACAGAAGACCATTGCAACCGCATAGCAACACCCTAGGAACTTCTTAGAAACCACCAACAACACCATAGCACTGCAAAACAACACAATAGCAACACCTTAGCAACCACCCAGAATACCCTAGCACCTGCATAGCAACACCCTAGCAACCTCCCAGAACACCACGCTGCAGCAACCACATAGCAACACCCTAGCAACCTCCCAGAACACCACGCTGCAGCAACCGCATAGCAACACCTTAGCAACCTCCCAGAACACCACGCTGCAGCAACCGCATAGCAACACCCTAGGAACTTCTTAGAAACCACTAAGAATACAATATCACTGCAAAACCTTAGCAACACCCTAGCAACCACCCAGAATATCCTAGCACCTGCATTTAAAGTGCTGCTGCAGTTCACTTAATGGCCACCGGTATCACTAATATCAAGGTTTCTGAATTCTACATATCCCCCTTTAAAACTACTTTAAAATACTTCAGAACTCTCTGGTCAGGGTTTCTCAGTTTTTATTTATTTAGTTACAATCTGTGATTGAGCAGGTGGAGATCATGGACACATGACACCAGCAATCCAGAAAGAGGCTCAAGATGAACCTGCTGCCAGAAAACTCAAACACACACCTCAACACACACACACACCTGCACAAACACACACACCTGAACACACACCGTCATCAGAGCACCGCTCCAGCCGTCCATCCGTGTCGTTCAGCACCTCTGACTGCATCAGTGAGTCTCTCTCACACACACACATACATACATACTCACACACACACACACACACACACACATGCTCACACACACACACACACACGATCATGCTCACACACACACACACACACACACACATGCTCATACTCACACACACACACACACACACACACGCTAATGCTCACACACACACACACACGATCATGCTCACACACACACACGTTCATATAGGCTCTTGTCTGTAGGCTATAAAGTTTTCCTCCCATAGAGCCGATTATTACGAAAAAACTTAACATCAATGCAGTAAGACGCTGAAATTATAACTCACACCTTATTGAACATGCAACGCGCTATTGCACGTTAGCAATATTGGTTGTTCATAATCCGATTTAATCTGTTTGCCTCTATAAAGTAGGCTATGCTTTATTAATAAGGTAGGCCTATATTGTGTACTAAATATCACTTCAATATCACTCAAATCCATTAAGCGTCTTAAATGGGGAAGAACGCTTGATTACGCTGCCGTTGTCGGTTTTAGCAGAATACTGCCATCTAGTGGTAGCAGGTTTTCTCAGACAGCTGTGTGTGGATCGTGCCAGGCGAAACCGGCGAAATGAAAGTCTCAAAATCCAAATGAATCAAACAGGATCGACTCAGAAACGAGTCAATGAATGCACACGTCACCTCATCCACAAATGCACATTATACTTGTTGCATGCACACATTCTGACCTACATTAATACAAAATTGAGGTTTTGTATTAACAATGTCTCTATTTGTACAAAATGCTGCACATTCTTGTGATTCTGGATTTTGCACACACAAGTTGTATTGTATTAGTTTAAATGTAGCGACGCATGTTTGTGAATTTGTCAAATAGAAGGGTAGTTGTGCACACATTAATAATTAGCACCAGGCCTATTCATGTGTAGTTGTTTGTGTGTGTGTTGTGAAATGCTTAAAAACAGCGAAAAGAAAGTCTCAAAATCCAAATGAATCAAATGAGATCGACTCAGAAAAGACGTCAATGAATGCACACGTGTCATCTGATCCACACATGCACATCTTCTTTTTTGCATGCGCAAATTATGATACACTAATACAAAAGAAAACATTTGTATTCACAAAAATGTCTGCATTTGTATAAATTGTTACACATTCATTAAATTTTTAATTTTGCACACGCAAGTTGAAAGACATGGATAAAACATATTTGCAACATGTATCAAGTTCATTGATAATTGTGCTTGCATGAGTTAATCATTTAGATACTAATTTCATCCCATACTCACACACACACTCTCACAAACACACACTCACCTCTGACTGCATCAGTGAGTCTCTCTCACACACACACACACACACACACACACACACACACACATACATACACACACACACACACACACACATGCTCATGCTCACACACACACGATCATGCACACGCACACACACGCTCATGCTCACACACACACTCACACACACACACACACACACACACACACTGACACATGCTCAAACACACACACACTCACACACAAACACGCTCGCTCACACACACACACACACACACTCACTCACAAACACGCTCACTCTCACACACACACACACACAAACATGCTCACACACACTCACACACACACACACACACACACACAAACACATGCTCACACACACACACACACACACTCTCACAAACACACACACACTCAAACACATGCACACACACACTCACTCACACACACATACATACACACACACTCACTCACACACACACTCTCACAAACACACACTCACTCACTCACACACACACACACTCACACACAGACACACACACACACACACTCACACACAGACACACACACACACACACTCACACACACACACATGCTGAATCTGCCCTCTGACTCACTCATGTCTTCTGCCGTCAGTTCCTCCTCATCTGGACGATGTCCCAGAATCCCCTCCTCTGCCGATGCTGTCAGTCACTGAGGGGGCGGAGCCGGGTCCTGTCACTCACAGCACAGAGGGAGGAGCCTCATCGGACCCCCGTGAGTTTCATGATGTGTAATTCATATCAGAAATCGGTTCTGCTGACACTGACTGTTGGTTCTGCCGGCAGCTCCGGAGTCTCCTGTGTTCGACACACACACCTCACACACACTGAGCGTCAGCCGCTCCGTCTCCTGCGTCCAGTCCCGCGGCGACCCAGAGGAGGGCGACACCGAGCGCCAGCGCACCAAGTCCCTCCCCTCGGCCGCTCCGGCCAATCACAGCGCGTGATCACCTCTGATTGGCTGATGTCTGACACTGCAGTGGCTTCTACTGTACTTTATATGTTTTAAAACAGTTTTTTGCATAATCAAATAATTTCTAGTTAAACCTGAATGCAAGATTATGAGCTAGATCAGTGCTTCTCAACAAGAGGCCTCAAATTTTTTTAAATATTTATCAAATTGAAAATATATATAAAAAAATATATGCTAAAAACAGAAAAAATCTAATTGTATTTTCCTCTCATCCAGTGTTGTTATAGTATTATTGAGATTAGTGTCTTTTTTTAATCAGTTTAATCAGTTTTCATTTAAATGTTTTAATTTTGTTGTGTTTTTGTTATTTTATTTTTTTAAATCGATCAATATAGTTTATATACATTTATATTTCATTGATTAGTACATCAAGCTATGGTTAGTTTTATTGTAGTAATTGTTTATTTGATTTCATATAACGATATGTTTTATGGATTCCGGCAAATATCATAACCGTCCTCAAACTGAGTCAGAATCTGGAATCTCCAAATCAACTGTAGTTCGTCACTTTAACGCTCCCAGTGTTTGCTAATTAAAAAGTATTAAATCAATCATCATTGTCATAATTACACCACCGGAAAATAAATATGAGGAATCATAAACATAATTAATTTGCGGTGAGATTCTGATGTAAACAACTTATAAAATAATAAAATTCTGATTATTATAAACACATGTAAGTCATTGATGTTTCACTTCTGTCATAATCTCACGGGTTCTTCAGGGTCTTACATGCACTGTTTTATTTAAAACTTCGAAAAAATTTTTTACAAAGATTACTGGACATTTCACAAGAAAAGAGTTCAATCTTTGTACTTAAAACGTTCAAGGTTAATTTAATGTCTCTGCTAACAAAAATATAAGAAACGTTATTTCTGAATGTTCTTAAAAACGTTTTTTCTTGGTTATGTGAACATGAATCATTGTATCGTTCTTTAAACATTATGGAACGTTACGTTTGAATCTGACTCAAAGTAACAACATTTAAAGAACATCAGATGAACGTCCGACTGAAACACTCTATGAATGATGTATATATATAATGTTTTTGTGCTGACATTATTAAAGACCAGATGACTGAACGAATGTTCTATTAATGTTGGAAGAACGTTTGTTCATAACTTTGACAGATTCCCTGTGCTCTAGGTTCTTGCTTTCTTTGTAATTATTGGAAAAAAAATCTTACTAGAAGTGAAAAAAATTCAAAGTAACATATTTTTTTTTCATTGTAGTGTGTTCGTGAGAGTGCGTATGTATGTGTTTGAGTGTGTGTGTATTTGTGAGAGTGTGTGTGTGGGGGTGCGTGCGAGTGTGTGTGTGTGTGTGTATGTGTTTGAGTGTGTGTGTGTTTGTGAGAGTGTGTGTGGGTGCGTGTGTGTGTGTTTGTGAGAGTGTGTGTGTGTGTGTGGGTGCGTGCGAGTGTTTGTGTGTGTATGTGTTTGAGTGTGTGTGTGTTTGTGAGAGTGTGTGTGTGTGTGTGTGTGTGTGTGTCTGTTTAGACCAGAGGAACATGTGTTGTTTGGATTTGATGAATTATTGATGCTCTTTTGCTTTCCTCTTCTATCTGTGTGTTTGATTATGAGATGAATGTAGTTTTGCATGTGCAGCGCAGCTGTGGAGTGTGTGGGTTTGCTCTGTGTGTGTGTGATTGTGTGTTGTCTCCAGTGACGGATCATTATGTGGGTGTAATTGTGGCCCGGAGGAGAGGAGGAGCTGCGGATGCTCATGATGACCGTCAGCTCGACTCTGATCATCAGTCATGGAGAGTTTCTTCAGAGGTCTGACCGCCACTGCCTTCCTCAACACCTGGACCGAGTTCGACCGCGACGGTGAGTTCACACACCTCACACACAACGGACGGGGAGTTCACACACCTCACACACACCCGACGGGGAGTTCACACACCTCACACACACCCGACGGTGAGTTCACACACCTCACACACACCCGACGGGGAGTTCACACACCTCACACACACCTGACGGTGAGTTCACACACCTCACACACACCGGACGGGGAGTTCACACACCTCACACACACCCGACGGGGAGTTCACACACCTCACACACACCCGACGGGCAGTTCACACACCTCACACACACACACCCGACGGAGAGTTCACACACCTCACACATGAGAAACGACCTTTGACCTGCTGCTGACCTCTGCTTCTGTGCAGATGATGGGTTCATCGACGTGAAGAAGCTTGGGGAGTTTTTACGGAGCGTGATGAAGACTCTGAAGACTGTGAGTAAAATCAAGTGTTTGTGTTTCATAATCTACCATCAATGACATTTGTTTTGATATTTTGTATCTAATATGACATCCAGACTTCAGATCTGCTGTAAAATGATGTATCATTCAAAAGTTTTGAATAATTAAGATTTGTTAATGTTTTGAACATTGTTCTGCTCATCAAAGCTGCTTTTATTCTATCAAAAATACAGTAAAAACAGAGAAATATTATTACAATGTAAAACGCCTCGGTTACGACTGTAACCTCGGTTCTCTAAAGAGGGAACGAGACATTTACATTTATGCATTTGGCAGACGCTTTTATCCAAAGTGACTTGCATTGCATTTCAAGGTACACATTTACATTCTTATCAGTTCTTGCTTTCCCTGGGAATCGAACCCATGACCTTGGCGTTGCAAGCACCAAAGCTCTACTGTTTGAGCTACAGGAAGGCTTTTTTCCTGTATGAGGAAAAAAGATACTGTGTCGATTGATTGAATGCCTATACCAACGCCACCATCGTGCCAAGTGTCTGTCCAGTGTGAAGTCATAAGAGCAGCACTGGGACGAGAGCACCTGGGACCCTGGTGTAGAGTCCAAGTTTAAAGAGAGCAACTCCTGTTATCCGGGCTTTAGAGGCCGCCGTACTCCTAGTAGAGTGGGGATGGACAGCCAAAGGTGAAGGCTGTCCGACCGATTCATAAGCCAGAGAGATAGCTTTCACCACCGACTTGCTCATTCTCTGCTTAGATGCTGGAGACCCTTTGTTAGGGGGCCCGAAACATATGAACAACTGTTCACAGGGCAGCTCTGTGGACATAGGCATCTAATGTCCTGACTGGGCATAGCAGATCATTATTGTCCTGGTCCGAGTTTAGAAAGGAGGAGATCAGAAGGCCTGCAGAACAATAGATCTGGCCACATTAGTGGGGACCTTGGGAATGTATACTGGCCGAGGATGAAGGAATGCTTTAACCACGCCAGGTGCCACCGACTGTGCTGGCAAATCTCCTATTCTTTTAAGAGAGATGATAGTGAGGAGGAAAAAAGCTTTCAAGGTCAGGAACTTGTCCAGAACCTCCTCTTTAGGCTTGAAGGGAGCCTGGGAAAGGCCTTGAAGGACAATGGCCAGACGTCGGCCCTCTGGTACGAGCTGCAGGCCTCAGCCTCAGAGCACCACGGAGGAAACCAGACACCAAAGGGTCTTTACTCAAATACATCCCACCAAAAGGAATGTGGTAAGCACCTATGGCCACCACATAAACCTTTAAAGTGGACGGGGCTAGACCTGCAGTGAACCGCTCCTGCAGGAACTCCAGCACTGTACCCAACCGGGCAGTTTACTGGGTCCAGCTGACGGTCACTACACCATGAAGTGAAGACTCTCCACTTCAGGGCATAAAGTTTCCTCGTGGAGGGAGCTCTGGAGTGTAGAATGGTCTCCACAACCTCCATTAAGAGACCTGTCCTTAGGAGCTGGGCCCCCTCAGAGGCCAAGCCCACAGGTTCCACAGTCCTGGACGGGGGGAACAACCGAGCCCTCTGCTTGGGGCAGAAGGTCCCTCCTGAGGTCCCTCCTCCCGAGGAGAGACACTAGATCAGGGAACCAAACTCAGCCTGGCCATCGCGGGGCTATAAGAAGGAGGCAGATTTGGTCCCTGTGAGCTCTCTCCAAAACTCCCGGGAGGAGAGCGATCAGGGGAAAAGCATACAACCGTAGCCTTGGCCACGTCTGTACCATCGCATGCAGTCCCAGAGGAGCTGGATGCGTGACGGAGAACCAAAGTGGACAGTGAGACGTCTCTCGAGACACAAATATTGCCTGGCCGAACACCCTCCATATCTGCTTCACCACCTCGGGATGGAGCCTCCATTCCCCGGGCCCCAGCCCCTGTCTCGACAGGATGTCTGCTCCTATATTCTGGAGTGCGCCAGTTTGCAGAGTGGAAGCGAGTGCAAAACTCCCTGTTTTTTTTATCTAGGCGACCACCAATGTATTGTCAGTGTGGACAATCACATGATGGTCCCTGAGGTCTGTGAGTAAATTCTTCAAAACAAGAAATACAGCCAACATCTCCAGGCAGTTGATGTGCCATGAGAGATGATGGTCCCTCCTCAGACCCTGAGTCGAGCGTCCTTCCAGGATCGCTCCCCAGCCTGTGAGGGAGGCATCTGTCCATAGTGTCTTGCGACGGCAAGAAGGTCCCAACACAGGGTCCCGGGGCACATAACCAGGGCACGTAAGCACCGCCGCGTGACCCTGATCATGTGAAAGGGGTTGCCCCTCGGTGAAACCCTTTGGTCTTGAGCCACCACTGCAGGGGTCTCATGTACAACAGTTCAAAAGGTGTCACGTTGGACGCTGCTGCCATCAGACCCAACAGTCTCTGGAACTGTTAGACAGTGAGTGACTGGCCTAGCTTTATTCTTTTAACAGCCGACAGGATGGACTCTATGCGTGCTGGTGACAGGCGTACCTGCATCGACATTGAGTCTCAAACCACGCCTAGAAAAGTGGTCCTCTGTAGTGCAGAAAGCACACTCTTCTTGGCATTTAACAGTAATCCCAACTCTTTCATTTGGGCGAGAACGACATCTCGATGCCGAACCGCCAACTGATGCGACTGAGCCAGAATAAACCAATCTTCGATGTAGTTCATGATGCGAATACCCTGCAGGCGGAGAGGCGCCAGAGCTGCGTCTACGCATTTTGTGAAAGTGCGGGGTGATAGTGCTAGGCCGAACAGAAGAACTCAATATTGGTAAGCTTTGCCCCCGAAAACAAGCCTCAGGAACTTCCTGTGATATGGAAGGATGGATATATGGAAGTATGTGTTCTTGAGATCTATCGTGACAAACCAGTCCTCGGATCTAATCTGTGGCAATGTTAACATTTTGAACTTTAGCTGCATGACTGACTCGTTCAGAACTCGCAGATCCAAAATGGGACGCAACTCCCCCATCCTTCTTTGGAATTATGAAATACCGACTGTAGAACCCGGTTTCCCTGTTAGAGGGAGGTACATATTCTGGCCCCTTTCTTTAACAGGGTTTTCACTTCTTGTTCCATTACCAGATCCTGCTCGGGGCCCACCATGGTGGATTGGACCCCCGAAAACCTGGGCGGGCGAGATCCGAACTGTATGTAATAATCCTTTTCTATGGTCTATGGACCCAACAAGAAACATTTGGCAGTAGCTTCTACGCTGCCAAAAATTCAACTATAGATACCAGCCTCTCGAGACTGGCTTCTGGTTTTTGTTGTGCAATCAGCCCGACACCCTGTAACGGCGAACCGGCAGGGAATGACCGAACTGACCACTCTGGGACCCTCCTCGGAGGGGGCGGGCATCCCAGGACCACTACATTTACGGTGGACCCTAGGATATGTGCTCGCCGGAGAACACTGCACCCCGAAGCACAGTGGCGGGGTTAGCATAATGTCCCCTGAGGGCACCAAAGGGCAGTGGGCACCGTATAATGAGGTGTTAACCGCTTTACTTCGCCCTCGTTGGCCTGACCCCTCGGGCGTCAGGACCTTTTCCCTGCAGCCTTTTTGGAAATAATGACGGCCCTCAGATCCGTCCTACCCCTTTAAGGCTGCGGTTGAGAGTGCTTTCCCTGTCCCCAATCCTTCTGAGGGGGAGCACTGGAAGCTACGCTCTGTTTTTGAGTGGCACGTGTGAGGTGCTGGCTTTCGATGTTCGCAAACCACGTCGGGACAAATTCCCCTGCCATCATCCATATCTCCTAACAACTCAGCCTGGTAGGTCTGCAACAGCAACATAGTGTGTAAGCATGCTGCAGCCTGACCAGCGACTGAGTAAGCCTTACCCACTAGGGATGAAGTTGTTCTAACTGGCTTAGTGGGTAATACCGGGGCCTCTAGGGAAGATTGATTCGGGGGAGAGATAGCTCGCGAGCGTCTCTTCCACCTTTGGCATCTCCCCATAACCGTGCTCTTTATAGTTTGAAATGGAGGAATAGTTGGATGTGTGTGCACTATAAACTCTATATGAAACTGGTTTCTGCCAGGATCTCGACACCTCGGAGTGGAGATCGGGGAAAACGGAAGGCCCCGGCGTTGAGGTTGTGAGCGAGAGGGCAGGAAGCGTTCGTCTAATTTACTTTTTGTACGAATGTCCTGCTTATCTGCAGGCCAGTCGATACTTAATCTTTCCACAGCTCTCGTCACAACCTCAACCAGCTCCTCAAAAGCATGAGAAGACACTGGATCTGTCAGGTGAAGGCAGAGATCAGAATGGGCCCGTCTCTAACCCCGCTGGTAGATCCATTTGCTGCTTGCTTGCCATAGTCTTTGATATAAGATTATTATCATGTTGAAAACCGTTGTGCTGCCTCAGATGTTTGTGGAAACTGTGATACATTTTATTTTTCAGGATTCTTTGATAAATATAAAGTTCAAAAGAACAGAATTTATTTGAAATAGAATCTTTCATAACATTATAAATGTCTTTACTGTCACTGTTGATCAATTTAATGTGTCCATGATGAATAGAAGTATTAGTTTTTGAACACGTGTACTTTATGATTCTCAGATAAATGTCACACGTGTGTTGTGTTTGTAGTTTGATGAGCAGCAGTTCCATAAGATCAGAGACACGATTCTGTCCAGCTGTGAAGTTACAGGAGGACGCCTGTCGATGGAGCAGGTACTGATCTATCTATCTATCTATCTATCTATCTATCTATCTATCTATCTATCTATCTATCTATCTATCTGTCTATCTATCTATCTATCTATCTATCTATCTATATCTATCTATCTATCTATCTATCTATCTATCTATCTATCTATCTATCTATCTATCTATCTATCTATCTATCTATCTATCTATCTATCTATCTATCTATCTATCTATCTATCTATCTATCTATCTATCTATCTATCTGTCTGTCTGTCTGTCTGTCTGTCTGTCTGTCTGTCTGTCTGTCTGTCTGTCTGTCTGTCTGTCTGTCTGTCTGTCTGTCTGTCTGTCTGTCTGTCTGTCTGTCTGTCTGTCTGTCTGTCTGGAATAGATGGGATGAGTAACTGCTGGTGTTGTGTCTGTCTTCAGTTGGCCGCTGTGTCTCTCCCCGAGGAGGAGAACTTCCTGCTGCTGTTCCGCAGGGAGACGCCACTGGAGAGCAGCGTGGAGTTCATGAGGGTCAGAACATCAAACTCACGCTCACACACACACTTACACGCTCACACACACACTTACACGCTCACACTCACACTTACACACTCACACACACACACTTACACACTCACGCTCACACACACACTTACACGCTCACACACTTACACGCTCACACACACACTCAAGCACACAAACTCACACACACACACACACTCACACTCACACACACACACACACACACACACACACACACACACACACACACACTCACACTCTTCATCATCAGTTTCTCTCACTTAAAGTAGAGTTCAGGTGTTCAGACTCTCTGGTCTCATCTCAGATCTGGCGCTGCTATGACTCTGACAGCAGTGGATACATCTCTGCTGCGGAGCTGAAGGTGAGCTGTGCTGATGATGTCACTTCCTGTGCGCGTACGTGTGTGTGTGTGTGTGTACTCACGCTGACGTCTCTGTATTGATGATGTCAGAGTTTCCTGCGGGATCTTTTCCACCAGAACAACAGAGAGATCACTACAGCCAGACTGGAGGAGTACACCGATACCATGGTAACATATGCAATAACAGTTTTAAAATGTATTTTTAGACAAAATCTTTTTTAAAATAGTTTGTATAATTTATGGATCATACATAGTCAGCTATGTGCTGCAGATACCATCACTTTTACAACAGTTTAAACCCCTCAGTTCTCTCCATCTCCTAAAGCCAAGCTGATGTTGGTTCTTGTTTTATTACGAGCTCTGTCTCGTTCACACACACACAAACACACACACACACACACACACACATACTCTCTCCTCTGTTCAGCGTTTGGTAGAAGGATTGATGGTGTATTTACTCATTATATAACAAATCTTTTTAATAATTGTAGTTTTAGTTGAGAATAATAACCAGCTCATGTGATTCTGCCTCCTGACTTTCAGATGAAGATGTTTGACAAGAACCAGGATGGTCGTTTGGATCTGAATGATTTGGCGAGGTGATGCTAATCTCATCGAACACATCGTCAGTCACATGACTCTGGAATAACTGAATGTGATTGGTCAATCAGATGTTTGTGTCTAATGACTGTAAACTGTGGAACTGATGGTTTTCTCTGTCAAGTTTATCTAGTTCCCTTTTCGATACGGTTCACTTTGCATTGCGTTTTGGATATTAATAATCCACACACTATGGGGAAACTCCATTTTCTCAGAATAGTGAAATCTTATTTGGTGCTGTCTGTCTAAGCACTCACTCTTATATTATTATGGCGAATAAAGAGAAACAATTCAGACAGTGTGCGTCCCCTTGCCCCACTATTTGAGCGAGGGTGACACACACACACTCTGTTGACCTGCAGCAGAGGGAGAGTGTTATGGCAAGTCCCCCAAACCGAAGACAGACCCGAGGACTGTCCACCGAAATTCAGCGGGGTGGTTCACACGCTTGTCGGCCCCGAGCAGGATCGGGTCATGGAACAAGAAGTTCAGTCCCTCTTAGCAAAGGAAGCCATAGAGCAGGTCCTCTTGAAGAAGGGGAATCCGGGCTCTACAGCCGGTACTCCATAGTCCCCGTAAAGGGTGGGGGGTAACGCCCTATAATAGATCTCAGGGTGTTGAATCGGTCTCTGAGGAGGTTCAGATTCAAAATGCTAACCATACCCATTATCGTGAGTCCGATCAGGTCCGAGGACTGGTTTATCACGATATATCTATAAGACGCGTATTTCCACATGTCCATCCTTCCCCATCACAGGAAGTTTCTGAGGTTCGCTTTTGGGGTCAATACCGAGTTCTTCCATTCGGCCCAGCATTGTCACCTCGCACCTTCACGAAATGCATGGATGCTGCTCTAGCTCCACTGAGACTTCGGGGCATTCGTATTCTCAATTACATCGACGACTGGCTTATTCTGGCACAGTCAGGAAAGATGGCGGTTCAACATCGAGATGTTGTTCTGAGTCGTCTGAGGTGCTTGGGGTTGAGACTCCTCAACCTTCCTCTTCAGAGAACGACATTCCTGGGTGTAGTGTGGGATTCAGTCACGATGCGGGCACAGTTGTCTCCTGCTCGTATAGACACCTTCTTGACCACAGTCACGAGTGTCAAGCTAGGCCAGGCCATCACTGTCAAACAAGGGTTTTGGGTCTTCTGGCAACAGCGTCTAATTTAGTACCTTTTGGCCTGCTGTACATGAGGGCCCTGCAGTGGTGGCTCAGGGCCAGAGGGTTTTTACCGTGGGGGAACCCATTTTGCACGATCAAACGCGCAGATACCTTCGTTCTTTGGTCATGTGGAAGAAACCATGGTTCCTGTCCCAAGGCCCAGAGAGACTGTGTCAGAGAAAAAAAGTGACCATGGCACCCTTCGAACCTTTGGACGAGGTGTCCAGGAAATATGTAACCCTGAAGTTAGCCTTCCTGCTAGCTATCACGTCCCTAAAGAGAGTCGGGGACCTGCGGGCGCTATCTGTTGCTCCCTCTTGCCTCGAGTTCGCTCCCGGCGGACTGAGAGCCGTTCTCCACCCTAGAGCCGGCTATGTGCCTAAGGTAAGGTGCCTACAAATGTGGCATTCCATCCTCCATCGCATGTGTTGGCTGATCAAGCTAAGCTACATCTATTATGCCCGGTCCGAGCTCTGGAGGTCTACGTACACAGGTCCTCGGCTGGAGGAAGTCGGACCAGCTGCTTGTGTGTCTTGGGTCACCTAAGAAGGGTTATCCACTAAACAAACCGTTAGCAGATGTATAGTAGAGGCCATTTCTTCAGCGCGGTTTGCCTTCGCCTGTCATTCCCCAAAGTGTCGATTCTCGACGCAGCGCGAGTTCCCTCGAAAGGGAAGGCCTCGGGTTACTAGTGTAACCAGACGCTGCGTCCCTCGGCCACCCTTCTCGCGCTCCTGAGAACGACTTGCTTCGACCAATCAGAAGCTGACGATGTTATGATCCGGCGTCCCTTTATAGCTTCCGCATCGCCGGCACATGCGCCGTCACGAGTGACGTAATGACCGCAACACCAGTCGAGATTGGACTAGTTCCACACAGGCTTCAGACGCGTCACGCGTTCCCCAATGTGCCGATTCTCGCCGCAGCGTCTCGTTCCCTTCTCAGGGATACAGTCGTAACCCGAGACGTTCCCCCATAGTGTGTGGATTATTAATAACCCAAACGCAATGCTCGTTCCCAACTCAGATCAGTATTTAATGGTTTATTTGGTGTGGAATGAGATATACTGGATATGATCTGCTTCAGATTGGGCTTTACTAAATTATGCATACATGAATCATAATTCGATTACATAATAATGTATTTAAATGTGCATACAAATATGTGAATATAGTGAATGATCTTCATACTGATGTTGATGTGTGTCTCCAGGATCCTGGCGCTGAAGGAGAACTTCCTCCTGAAGTTTGAGATGCAGGCGAGTGAGATATGAAGTGTACCGCGTGCGAGTGAGATATGAAGTGTATCGCGTGCGAGTGAGATATGAAGTGTATCGCGTGCGAGTGAGATATGAAGTGTAACCGCGTGCGAGTGAGATATGAAGTGTAACCGCGTGCGAGTGAGATATGAAGTGTAACCGCGTGCGAGTGAGATATGAAGTGTATCGTGTGCGAGTGAGATATGAAGTGTATCGTGTGCTGTGTTGATGTTGACGGCTGTAATGGTGAGTTATTGCTGTGTTTGCTCAGGCCGGCAGTCAGGAGGATCGGTGCAGAGACTTCGAGAAGATCTTCGCTCACTATGACGTGGTAAGAGGAGAAATGAGCGACTCAGACACTATTAAATCCTGTCCGTTAGCTTTATTTTTATATTTAATTTTTTCATTTTAACTTTAGTTTTTTTTTGTGTGTGTGTTTTTCGGCTTTATTATTTTGTGTGTGTCTATTTAGTTTTTATTTGTGTTTTATTTTGTGTTTTTAGTGCATGAAGTTAAACTATGTTTGGCCAGTAGCTGAAATGACGTGTCGGTGTGTGAAATGTGTGTGTGTGTTGTGTGAAATGTGTGTGTTGTGCTGTAGAGTAACACGAACGCTCTGGAAGGCGAAGAGGTCGATGGTTTCGTCAAGGACATGATGGAGCTGGTGAAGGTGAATCACTATCTATCACAGAATCCCTGACCGCTTGTGTTGATCCGGCCGGCTAGATGTTTACGTGTGTGTGTGCGCGTGTGTGTGTGTGTGTGTGTGCGCGTGTGTGTGTGTGTGTTTCAGCCCAGTCTCACCGGCTCGGACCTGGACAAGTTTAAACTGGTTCTGCTGGGTCACTGCGACCTCAACGGAGACGGGAAGATCCAGAAGAACGAGCTGGCGATGTGTCTAGGGCTCAAACTCTGAGAACACTCATCACACCCGTGTGTGTGTGTGTGTGTCAGGTCAGGGCTGTAAGGCACTCAAGTCCCTCTTAATGTTTATTATACGCTCTGTTAGTTATAGGATGATAAAAAGTTTTAAGTTATATTTTTCGTCAATCTCAAAATGGCGGCCAATCAAATCAAAGTAGGCGGTGCTTACTGTCAGTTTATCACTGAAGGAGTGCGAGGGAAGATTCAAGCTAAACATTGAACATTAAACATTGAACATTTAACATTTAAGAACTGTTATGACAGGAATGTTCAGCGACTGACAGTAATATACAGTGATGTGAACTTCTCAACCCTTTGTTATGAAATTTCACCGTTTTGAATTGAAATTGTGCTATTATTTATGTGATGAGACCATTTTTTTTTTTGCATTTTCATATTAGATTTATAAGAGTGAATGTGTGCATGTTTTACATTGTTACTAGACCTGGAACATTTACCATATTACTATTTCTCTTTCTGTATTCCTCTAAAGCACTTACTCGTATGTGTCCGCGATTAAAGCTCAAACTCAAGCTTATGATCTCATGAAATCAAGACACCGCTTTTATTAATGCTAGTTCATTTTTATCCATAAATGTAAACGCATGGAAAGTTAACTCAATTTAATTTGTAATCCTTTTATGCCTAAATTCCCTTTGATGTGTTTGAATAAATATCTGGTATTACTTTGTTCTCAATTAATTATCTTAAAGCTCTTAATGTCTTACTTTTATTACTTTTATGTAGCAAGTTTAGTTTATTTCCTGTAATGTGCAGTGTAATATCTGCTGTGTATGAATGCATATCTTTACTGAATTTACATAATCTGTACTGTCATTATATTATTATATATCTACAAGATTTGTGGTGCTCAATAATAATAATAATAAAAAAATAATAACAAAAATGTATCAATAATCTGAACCACTGAAAGAAATCAAATAATTTCTACATGTAAAGTCTAGAAAAGGAGAATATCACTAATAATGACAACAAATGTTGTCTTATATCTTTACTAGTTTTCATTTCAGTATCCAGGTCTCTCTCTCTCTCTCACACACACACACACACACACACACACACACACACACACACACACACACACACACAGTCGCAGCAGAGAAAAGCACATTAAAATACCATGTATTATTATTCAAGTTCATAGATAGTTTGTCCTCCAGGTGGCGCTCGATCCACATTAAAAACTTTTTTTTTTTGTGGCCAGTGTAAAGTATTTAGTCAAATAAAAATACATAAGTACATCTGAAAATAAGTAAATAAAAATAAATAAATAATATTGGATTTAAAGAATGACACATCAGACAGAGACAGTACAGAACTATGGTGGTTAGAAAAGTAATATTATACACATATAAGATACATTTTTCACAGTATCAATTGGGTCTTTATACCTACAAATATATAGTAGCCTTTTAAAGTTCAGGATGTGGGTCCATCAGACGAGGATGATCATATTTGATCAAACATTTATTTAAATAAAGCATTAAACCCCTCGCATTGGAGAATACAATTGTTTAAATATATTTATTCCATTCTGACATTAAATGTAAATCTGCCGCAGCCTTCTCTCCTCTGATTGGTCCATCCCGAGCAGCGCTGAGGAAAGTAACAGAAACACGTGACATCGGTCTGTATGCAATTTAGACAACTGACTTAAATTTAGAATAGCACACTACTTTACTGTCTCTGATATATGAAGTAATATGCTAGTATGCCATTCAAATTCAACCTATAATTATTACTTTAGTCCATCGATCCTCCAACTAGAGTTTCTTCCGGGTCGCGAAGCCCCGCCCACTCGACCACGTGTTTGTTGTGTTTATGGGCGCGTTGAGAAGCGCGTGCAGGTTTTATTTCTCTACTTCTGCAAAAATCACAATGGCAAACTTCAGATTCATAGGTGAGAGATAATTATTATGTGTCTCATCATTTAAGAAATGATCTTTCTGCAGAAGGACTGAAACATAACGGTTTATGACACTGTCACTCATAAAGAAACACACGTACTGTAGTTTTTATAAGAACCCTAAATATGAACACAATATATGTCTTGTCTACAGATATTGGCATCAATCTAACAGACTCGATGTTCAGAGGAGTCTATAGAGGAACTCAGAAACATGAAGGTAATGACAACATGAAAACTCATTGCTATTAAAAATTAAGAAAGTACACTCACTGGCCACTATTAGGTACACTTGCTGTCCAGTGATACGGGAGGGATGTGGGGCAGCTTCAATCAGTAGAGCGCTGGCGCTTGCAACGCCAAGGTCATGGGTTTGATTCCCAGGGAAAGCAAGAACTGATAAGATTGTAATTGTGTGCCTTGAAATGTAATGTAAGTCGCTTTGGATAAAAGCGTACAGTGTGTGACGTCTGTTGTGTCTCTCAGATGATTTTCCTCAGGTCATCGAGAGAGCGCTGAAGGTCGGCGTGCAGAAGGTCAGCAAAGTTCATCATTATCCATAAATTATATTTGAGAAGAAAATGGTCCTCACTTTATCCTGTTTTTTTTTTCTCAATATTTTCGGTTTTCTACACGTTTTTCTCTTTTTTTCAATATTTCCTCTGTGTTTTCTTCATTTGTCCTCCATATTTCCTCCATTTTCTCAGTGTTTCTTCTGTTTCCTTCGTATTTCCGCCATGTTTTCCCAATATTACCTTAGTGTTTTCTCCGGTTTGATCCGTTTCCTCCGTGTTTCCTCCATATTTCCTCAGTGTTTCCTCAGTGTTTCCTCACTGTTTCCTCCTTGTTTACTCCATGTTTCCTCCCATGTTTCCTCAGTGTTTCCTCCATGTTTCCCCAGTGTTTCCCCAATGTTTTCCCAATATTACCTTAGGGTTTTCACCGGTTTGATCCGTTTCCTCCGTGTTTCCTCCATATTTCCTTAGTATTTCCTCAATGTTTCCTCCATATTTCCTCCGTGTTTCCTCAATGTTTCCTCCATATTTCCTCCGTGTTTCCTCCATATTTCCTTAGTATTTCCTCAATGTTTCCTCCATGTTTCCTCCTTGTTTCCTCAGTGTTTCCTCCATGTTTCCTCAGTGTTTCCTCCATGTTTCCTCAGTGTTTCCTCAGTGTTTCCTCCATGTTTCCTCAGTGTTTCCTCCTTGTTTTCTCCGTGTTTCCTCCATGTTTCCTCAGTGTTTCCTCCTTGTTTACTCCATGTTTCCTCAGTGTTTCCTCCATATTTCCTCAGTGTTTCCTCCATGTTTCCTCCATGTTTCCTCAGTGGTTCCTCCATGTTTCCTCAGTGTTTCCTCCATGTTTCCTCAGTGTTTCCTCCATGTTTCCTCAGTGTTTCCTCCTTGTTTCCTCAGTGTTTCCTCCATGTTTCCTCCGTGTTTCCTCCATGTTTCCTCAGTGTTTCCTCCATGTTTCCTCAGTGTTTCCTCAGTGTTTCCCCAATGTTTCCTCAGTGTTTCCTCCTTGTTTCCTCCGTGTTTCCTCCATATTTTCCTCAGTGTTTCCTCCATATTTTCCTCAGTGTTTCCTCAGTGTTTCCTCCGTGTTTCCTCCATATTTTCCTCAGTGTTTCCTCCATATTTTCCTCAGTGTTTCCTCAGTGTTTCCTCTGTGATTCCTCCTGGTTTCCTCAGTGTTTCCTCCATGTTTCCTCAGTGTTTCCTCCATGTTTCCTCAGTGTTTCCTCCATATTTTCCTCAGTGTTTCCTCCGTGTTTCCTCAGTGTTTCCTCCATGTTTCCTCCATATTTTCCTCAGTGTTTCCTCCATATTTTCCTCCATGTTTCCTCCATATTTTCCTCAGTGTTTCCTCCGCGTTTCCTCCGCGTTTCCTCCGTGTTTCCTCCATTTTTCCTCCATGTTTCCTCTGTGTTTCCTCCATGTTTCCTCTGTGTTTCCTCCATGTTTCCTCAGTGTTTCCTCACTGTTTCCTCCTTGTTTCCTCCGTGTTTCCTCCATGTTTCCTCAGTGTTTCCTCAGTGTTTCCTCCTTGTTTCCTCCTTGTTTCCTCAGTGTTTCCTCAGTGTTTCCTCAGTGTTTCCTCAGTGTTTTCTCAGTGTGTTCAGTAAAGGTCATCAGCATCATTAATAAGTGATGTATGAGCAGGAATGAGGTTGATCATGATGTTTCCTCAGTTCATCATCACTGGAGGATCACTGGAGGACAGCAGAGAAGCTCTCAGACTCGCTCAGACCCGAGGTAACATCACTCCATGCGGGATCACTGCCGATTTACGGGCTCACCTTAATGTGTGTGTGTGTGTGTGTGTGTGTGTGTGTGTGTGTGTGTGCGCAGAGGGGTTCTTCAGCACGGTGGGCTGTCACCCGACCCGCTGTTCTGAGTTCGACTCGCTGGGCTCGGATCAGTACCTGTCGTCTCTGCTGGATCTCAGTCTCAGTGACACACAGAAGGTGGTCGCTGTGGGAGAGTGTGGCCTCGGTAAACCATCACAACAATCCTTAGGGAAATATATCACATTTACTGCTTTCCTGACAATGGAGAATTATGCAAGTGAACGATGAATTAATCAGATGTAGTTAATGATCATCAGTTGATCGGTTTAACTGGTCTTCTCTTCCAATGCTTCACAGATTTTGACCGGTTGGAGTTTTGTCCCAGAGAAACTCAACTGAAGTGAGTGATTTTCCCACATTAAAGCTGTTTTATTTGCTGATGTTGATCTGGTGTGTTTGTGGTGATGTTGATCTGGTGTGTTTGTGATGTTGATCTGGTGTGTTTGTGATGTTGTGATGTTGATCTGGTGTGTTTGTGATGTTGATCTGGTGTGTTTGTGTGGTGATGCTGATCTGGTGTGTTTGTGGTGATGTTGATCTGGTGTGTTTGGATCTCACAGATACTTCGAGCTGCAGTTTGATCTGGCTGAAGAGACTCGGTTACCCATGTTCCTCCACTGCAGGAACTCTCACACACAGTTCCTTGGTACGGAGTCTCTTCTGGAAACGTGTGTGTGATATTGAGTGTGTGTGAGTAAACTCTCTGTGTGTGTGTGTGTGTGTGTGTGTGTGTGTGTGTGTGTGTGTGTGTGTGTGTGTGTGTGTGTCGCTCACAGATATCATGAAGAGAAACAGAGACCGGTGTGTCGGTGGAGTGGTGAGTGTGACCTGTTTCTTTTGGCATCATGACGGTTCCTCCATATTTCCACAGTTTCCTCCATATCTCCTCAGTGTTTCCTCCATATCTCCTCAGTGTTTCCTCCATATTTCCTCCGGGTTTCCTCCATATATCCTCAGTGTTTCCTCCATATTTCCTCCGGGTTTCCTCCATATTTCCTCAGTGTTTCCTCCATATTTCCTCCGGGTTTCCTCCATATTTCCTCAGTGTTTCCTCCATATTTCCTCACTGTTTCATCCATATTTCCTCACTGTTTCCTCCATATTTCCTCACTGTTTCCTCCATATTTCCTCAGTGTTTCCTCCATATTTCCTCACTGTTTCCTCCATATTTCCTCACTGTTTCCTCCATATTTCCTCAGGGTTTCCTCCAGATTTCCTCAGTGTTTCCTCCAGATTTCCTCACTGTTTCCTCCATATTTCCTCACTGTTTCCTCCATATTTCCTCACTGTTTCCTCCATATTTCCTCAGGGTTTCCTCCAGATTTCCTCAGTGTTTCCTCCATATTTCCTCACTGTTTCCTCCATATTTCCTCACTGTTTCCTCCATATTTCCTCACTGTTTCCTCCATATTTTCCTCAGTGTTTCCTCCATATTTCCTCAGTTTTTCCTCCGTGTTTCCTCCATATTTCCTCAGTGTTTCCTCCATATTTTCCTCAGTGTTTCCTCCATATTTCCTCAGTGTTTCCTCCATATTTTCCTCAGTATTTCCTCCATATTTCCTCAGTATTTCCTCCATATTTCCTCA
>NC_136894.1:32368715-32376215 GCF_949152265.1 Phoxinus phoxinus | reverse complement strand
ATAATCGACGCGATATTAAACTCATACTCGGATCCCGGTACCGGATGGAGCGGAACCGCCGGAAGAGCGTTAATCCGCGCGCTGGGTGAGTCCGCCAGTCAGTCAGACCGGGAACTGGGTCGATCGGGCGGTTCTAGTGCTAAGGTTCTGGTTCTGCCGTTTAATTCAGAGATAATGAGCTTAAATCCGCGAACCGGGCCTGGAAGCAGAACCGATGACAGTCTAATCACGCGCTTTGATCTCCGTGTGTTTATAACGTGAGAGAAACTGTCAAAACTGCCCGTTCGTTCATATGACGCAAGAGTCAGTCATAAATAATATGTAAATAATAATCACAATGTGTTCATGCACCGTCACGAAAATGACAGCCGCCGTTTAAATGTTTACGGTTTTGGACGACACTACATTATTGTGTCATTAAAACTGTCATTTAAATGTTTGTATGCAAATCAGTTGTTAATTTTAATCAGTAATATTACAGGTTCCTGTATTGCAGTGTTGTCACGATACTGGAGTGTGTGACTTGAAAAATATCGATATTTTTATTAACACAACTGAATAGTGTACAGCTTTAGTTCAGAGAGAATTGACTGATAAATATCAGAAATTCTGTCGAATTGCAACTCCATTCTAATGGTTAAATTACATTTTAGTAATCAAAAAGCATGTCTAATTAATTAAATTAAGAAAAACAACAATTTTATATATTTTTCTTTTAATTTATGTGAAATGTTGTGTATTTAAATTTGTCTGGCAATCAAATTAAGGCGTAAAACATTAATTTAATTTAACTTTTAATCATATAAAATTAAACAAACTGCACAACAGATATTTACTGCTAAAATTAAAACATGGTAGAAAAATGTTTTAAACATGCAGGATTCATATTTTATTTTGTGTCTTAGTGAGTGTGTGTGTGTGTGTGTTAATGCAGGATTCATATTTGAAGTGTTTGCGATTTAACATTCACACACACTAGTCTATATCGCAAGGTATGAAGTGTGCTGTCCTGCGTTTTATTAATGCATCAAAAAAATGACAAAATCTGTGAAATTCCACGATAAATTCAGTTTTTTCCGCATCATAGGGCGCTAAATATAGTCAATCAAATCGTGAAATGTGTGTCCAGTCATGCGGATTCCTATAGAAGTGTCTATAGTTCTCTCGCAAACCTAAACGTGAGGCATTATTACCGTGTGAATATTGATGTGTAGCATTAGCATGTTGTGTGTAGCGCGTCAGTTCTCACGCTCTCCGTGTTTTGCAGGTATTCTGGTCTCCGGTGTGGTTCTGGTGCTTTCCCAGAAGTCCCTGTTCAAGTTCTACACCCTGCTGGCGGGCGTTCTGCTGGGCGCGGCCTCGGTTCTGCTCAACTACTACGGCACGTCTCCGGCGGTGGCGCTGCTGCCGCTGCGTAACGGGCCGACGCTCTGGCTAGCGCTAGCGCTGCTGCAGCTACTGCTAGGACTGGGCTACGTGGCGCTGCTGAACGTGCAGTCGCTGGGCGCCGCCCTGCTGGTGGCGGACATCATGGCGCCGCTGTGTGGGATGGCGGCGGAGCTGCCAGCAGACGCGCGAAAGACGTTAGCGCTGGCGTCCGGCGCGGTTCTAGCGGCGCACTCCGCTGTTAACCTCCTGCTGAAACTCAAGTGGTTCTACTACTCGTGCCGCTACGTCTACTTACTGCTACGCCACATGTACCGCATCTACGGTTTGCAGCTGCTGCTCGAGGACACGTGGAAGCGCATACGCTTCCCGGACATACTGCGCGTGTTCTGGCTAACACGCATGACCGCTCAGGCCGTGATCTTAGCGTACGTTGTGCGCGTGGTGCGCTCCGAAAGCGGCCTTCCGCTAGGATGGGACGTGTTCTGGGACCTGCTCGGTAACCTCATCATCAGCGGCTGCGACTCCACGCTAACCGTTCTCGGCATGAGCGCCGTCATATCCTCGCTCGCGCACTACCTCGGGCTTAGCATTCTAGCCTTCATCGGCTCCACCGAGGAGGAGGATAAGCGGTTAGGCTTCGTAGCGCCTGTGTTGTTCTTCATCCTCGCGCTGCAAACAGGATTAAGCGGATTGATTCCCGAGGAGCGGCTAGTGCGGCTAAGCAGGAACATGTGCCTCTTGCTAACGGCTATCCTGCACTTCATCCACGGCATGACGGATCCGGTGCTAATGTCTCTCAGCGCGTCGCACGTCTCCTCAGTGCGCAGACATGTTCCTGTCCTGCTAGTGTCGCTAGCTCTGTTCGCGCTGCCCGTGCTGCTCAGCTACGTGCTCTGGCATCAGTTCGTGCTAAACACGTGGCTGTTCGCCGTCACCGCGTTCTGTGTTGAGCTCTGCCTGAAAGTGCTAGTGTCGCTAACCGTCTACGCGCTCTTCATGATCGACGGCTTCTACAATGTGCTCTGGGAGAAGCTGGACGATTACGTGTACTACGTGCGCTCCACCGGAAACGTAATCGAGTTTGTGTTCGGCGTGATCATGTTCGGGAACGGCGCGTACACTATGATGTTCGAGGCGGGTAGCAAGATCCGCGCGTGCATGATGTGTCTTCACGCGTACTTCAACATATACCTGCAGGCTAAGAACGGCTGGAAGACGTTCATCAACCGCCGCACCGCCGTTAAGAAGATCAACTCGCTGCCGGAGCTCAAAGGCGCGCAGCTACGGGACATCGAGGACGTCTGCGCGATATGCTACCAGGAGTTCGCTACGTCCGCGCGCATCACGCCGTGCCACCACTACTTCCACGCGCTCTGCCTGCGCAAGTGGCTGTACATCCAGGACACGTGTCCCATGTGCCACCAGCGCGTTTACATCGAGGACGACGGGCTCGAGCGCGTAGCCTCTTCTAATAACAACGGCTACGCCGCGGCGGCTCCGGACGCAGAGTTTGAGGAAGGGGGCGGGGCTGATGTGGGCGTGGCCGAGGGAGGGGCGGAGCCTGCGAACGAGCTCCTTGAGGACAACGACAGCATCGAGTACGACGAGGACGAGTGGGGTACGCAACCAGGCGTCGCGCTAGTCGAGGACGACTACGCTAACAACGACGACGACACCGACTCCAACTGATGTTGTGTTTGTGTTGGTATAAAAGGGCTGATCACGTGTTTATCGCGGATAAAGAGTGACGTGCTACTGTACCTCGATATGATCACTACTGGTCTCTTGTGTGACCTCTCTTATAATTGTGTACATTCTTGTACATGTAATAACAGAATGATGCAGTTGTGCACTGGAGAAGCTGAATCAGCTGCTAATCTCTGATAGGTTATCATGCCATGCTAATGACGTCTCATCAAACACCGCAAGTGTTGCGACTCCATCACGTGTTCGGTTTCAGGCTAAACTGTTGATTTTTTTGCCAAGAGAACTGATGTAAATAAAGAATTAGCTTGAGTTCTTTTGTAAATAAAAAATAATATGCTGATAAATCTATGTTGATCTGGAACTTTGCACTTAATTATATATTTTTTGAATGTCTTTGTTGTCTCACCGTTTTTTTCCCCGTTCTCTCAACATTACTTTGATTTGATTCTGTTCAATTTAAACATTTTTTGGAGGGAAAGTTCACAGTTTGTTAATTGTGAAATGTATTTAAAGGATGTGATATAGCTGGAGTTAAAATAAAAGAATAAGGACTTTTATAATATGCCACAAAATTAAGAAACATGCTTTTGTAAATGTATATATGACACATAGTCTAACATTAAAAAGTAACTACTAAAATTACATTATGACAGAATTTTATGATCTCATGATTTTAATAATTAACGTGAGGTAATGTAATAATTAATATAATAATGACAGTGTACCATAATTTAATTTTATCTCATAACACAAAGTGAAAGTTATGACTTGGTATGACATGAATCTGACTATCTCAGTTTCAACTTTTTAATCACATATAATAATGACGTAATTGTTTTATCTCGATTTTTAAACTTTTTAATGTCAATTTCAACTTTTTAATGTAAATTATTATTTAGTATGTCATCATTTCGACTTTGTATCTCCTAATTATGACTTTTATCATTTTCTTGATCCATAATTATGACTTTTTGTATCGTGAAAGGTACATTATATGTGGCTTTTTTTAAGTTCTTTTTTAATCTATCTTCCAAACCCGAGTTATTGTCTTATCCTGAACGATAATGAGTGTTTATATTGGGACTATTTTAGACCCACTGCTGCGGAGGAGCACTGCACCTGCGTGACTCGTCATAATGCAGAGAAGTAGTTCCGGTTACAATGTTCTTCCGCAAGACGCATGCAGGGGCCAGTTGCATAAACAGCCATGTCTTAAGTTCTAGTATTATGACCCACTAGTGCACAGTTAGGGTTAGGTTAGCTAGTTAGGGGCAGTCAGTCTTAGTTTTCAGTATCAAATTAGGCTAATCTACTTTTAAGTACCTGATTTAAAAAAGCTATGAGCAGTCTTAAACAAAAATGTTTTATTTCTAACTTGTAAGACTGTCTTTTAGAGGTTTATGCAACCGGCCCCAATTTTGCTCATTAACCGCTAGAGGGCCTACTGTACCTTTAAGATTTACCAAAGCATTTTTGTTTATCATACTTGCGTACGGAAAGCTGCTTCCATACTAAACGACCCAACATGAAATCTTAAGTTCTTGTCTCAAGTTCCATAATGTTCTAAATCCAAATGCCCACTCATGTTTCCTTATTTTAAACCCAACTCGTCAGCAGCGACGAGCGAAGGACATTTCCAACGGTTTTAACTACATTTCCCATGGCGCATCTGCCGCGCAGGACTACATTTCCCATCATGCACCATCAGCGCGATCGCGTCAGAGCAGAGCGTGTGGAAAGTCTCACGCATAGTTGAACTGTCAGTGATCACACAAAGATGAATCATAACGCTAAATTAGCGGCATAGCAGGAACATATCGCACAATAGAAGAGGACGATTAGAATGGATACGGCTGTTTGAGGCGCGTCGGCTGTGTCAGTTGGTGCTGCGCGCGCACACTGGGTTATTTTGGTTCAGTGAGGCAGTATGACATGCGCGTTTGATTTTGCTCAGCTATTGTTGATATGTTTATGATATGAACAGCACACAGACGCTCTAGTGTCGCGTTCATTCATGTGTTATAGGGCGTGTCTGGATATTTCGCGTGTTTTTGTGCTGTGGCGATGATCCGGTTGGCTTTAGTGCGCGCGCTCGTGACAGGTCGCGCGCCCGGACCGGGTCACCTACACAGATGTTTCCTCGGAACACACCGGCGCAAAGTCAAGCCCGAGCAGCTGGACCTGCCGAACCAGACCCGGGAGTTCGTGTACGGCCTGAGCCCGGCGACCCGCGTCTGCTTACTGAAGGAGCTGCAGGACTTCCAGTCTACGGCGGAAGGTAACGGACCGGCACATACCGTGCTTATACCGCGGTATTCTCAGGGTGTGTGTGTGTGTGTGTGTGTTTGCTGGTCTGGTCTCCCAACACACCAGCTAGCCAACCCTATTACCATTGTTATTAGTTAATAAAGCTGACTGGACTTGCGAAATATGTCTGTCACAAATACATGTTGTAGTACTACCATGGTAAAATAATTACCATGGTACTACAACATGTATTTGTGACAGACATATTTCGCAAGTCCAGTCAGCTTTATTTCTACAGCGCTTTATACAGTACATGTTGTTTTAAAGCAGCTTTACAGAGATATTCAGGAAAAGAAGAGAATCAGTGACGCAAACTTCATCAGATTTGAGACCGGTTCCCAGACACTAGTGATTATTCAGTGATAACTTCTTCTGTTTCCACTGACTCTGTGCTTCTGACCCGGTTCTGCTCACTCCAACTCCGTGTCAGCAGTGTGTGTGTGTTCACTATCAACACATTCAAGCCTGCGTCATCTCTTTCATTGTGTGTGTGTGTGTGTGTGTGTGAGAGAGAGAGAATACTGTGATGATCATGTGTGTGTGTGTGTGTGTGTGTGTGAGAGAGAGAATACTGTGATGATCATGTGTGTGTGTGTGTGTGTGCGTGCATTAGACTGTATGAGTGTGTGTAAGGTCAGAGGTCAGCGTGTTTTTCATCCCATCTAACAGAATCACAGCAGCTGAAACAACATTTATCATGTCAGTCACACACATTTGATTATTGATTTCACATGATGATTATGATGATGTGTTTAACGATGACCTCGAGACTGAATGACCCCTGATGAGGTCAGACAACACGGAACAACTGTGTGTTTAACAGCTTGAAGAGAATATGGCAGATCTGCGTCATCTTACACACACACACACACACACACACACACACACACACACAAAATGGAATTATTAATAAAAGACATTAATCAGAATAAAGTTAATGATGCCGCACACCAGGTGGAAAATGTGAAATAAATGTTCTCTGTAATTGCAGTTTTTCCTGCCCATTTATAGTAAGTAGTGCTTTATTTTTCTAAAAAGGTATTAAATGTAAATGAATGTAGAGAAAATAAAACGAAGAAATGAAAAACTCTTGAAAATATATATTTTTCAAGTTATGTATTTATTTGATTTATTTTTGTAAATTATCTTTTTAGTAAGCATTTTATTTTGAATTTTTATTTAAAATTATATTTCTTTCACAAAACGTCATATTTTTAGTAATTGTGTTATTTCAAATAAAATGTTTATTAGTGTTTTTTTTATTGTATAATTTAATTATTAGCTTTTCATCAACTCAAAAACACCCCAATCCAATGAAAATAAATATATATTTAAAATGTTTAATGCATAATCTGTTGCATTGATTTTAATTTAGGCTAAAACTAAAATACGCAAGTAAAAAAAAGTTTACCATTTTTATTTTAGTTAAGGAAAGAAAATATTTTCTTACTCTTTTTACTCTTTTTTTTTTTCAATTATGAAGATTGTACCTTTTTTATTTTTTTATTCAGTCAACACTTTTTAAGACATTTTTAAACCAAATATTGTTTTTAGCAATAACAATGGCAGTTTATTTATATAGCACAATTAAATACAACCCACATCGTCCGATGTGCTTTACAATAACTGAAAACACAGAAACTAACAACAATACAACACAGTACAATACAAAATACAAAGTAAAATACCATAAAATAAGAGCTTCAACATTTTAAAATAACAATGAAGTGCAATGGAAGGGTGCTTCCACATGCATTAAATGCTGTATCACACACAAATGTTTTTAGCTTCGCTTTAAGAACAGAAGAAGATGAGGCCGGTCTGATCGACATGGGCAGGTCGTCCCAGAGGGGACTGCATTAATGACTGAGATCCCGCTCGCCGCTCTTCTGCCAATCTGGCTCAGAGAGCGGTTGTGGCATAACGTGTTCAAACGTCCAACTAGACGCGCTAGAAGCGGATTTGACGCTCCATTCGCGTCCGGTGTGAACGCAGGATAACGGCGCTGATCCACTTGTCGTGCAATACTTCTGTCGTGCCGCACTCTATTTTATTCCTACGGGTGACGTCAAGCGACTTTGAGAAGCCGCTTCATTT
>NC_136894.1:32358715-32363715 GCF_949152265.1 Phoxinus phoxinus | reverse complement strand
ACGCTGATCTAGTTATCGTTCTCTCCTTTACCCGTTCATGGTTTGTTTTCACTCTAGATTTAGCCGCATGTTCTTCCGTGGAAGCGTTCGTGTGGTGGAGAATGAAGTTCCTCCGTGTTCTGTTGAAGTGTGCGTTAGGAAAATGTTCTCTATTTTTAAACTGTGTTTTGCAACATCATCATAAAGCAGAAGTGTTTTATTAGCCTCTCAAACTCCCGCGGCGGCTTTAACTGGACCTTTATCTGGTGCTCTCCTGGACAGCACAAGGGTTTCTGCACACTCCCATCATGCACCTGGCTCATGAAACTGAAGCTCATTGGCCGTTCGGTGCTGATGTCAGATCACATGATGAACCGGAGATCTCGTTACTAGAGTTAAAGCCCAATCCAGATATTCACATCACATTAGCGAATGTTTAACCAAAACTATAAAAACTTACTTGAAATAAATCAAATATTAAAAAAACTTATTTCAGAATTTCTCAATTTCCTTTAGTTGAAGCACTAAAGTATGAAAGCTTGTTTCCGCAACAGAATAATTATACAACACATAAAAATAATACAAAAATAAAAAGGTAATTGCAACTTTTTTTTCTCAGAGTTTCATGAACTTATGAGTTATGAAGTTCAAACTGTTTTATTCAGTGGCGGAAACAAGCTTCCGTTTCTAACGAACTAATTACACTAAAACTACACAGCCATATTTAAAACCAATGAGCAATACTTATACAGCATTTATTAATTTAGCAGATTTAATAAATGCTGTAAAATGTTAGTTCATGTTAATAACAGGTTTTAACATATAACGAATAAAAATGACAAAAACTTCACTAAAATTAAAGCGGAATCGGTCACACTTTATTTGACGGTGTCCTTGTTACAGCGTTATTAAATATTAATATTAATTATGATCTGTGCTGACTATAGGGTTAGTGCTGTGATTATGCATAATTTAGTCATCACTATAGTAACTACACGTAACAAGGACACTGTATAATAGTGTTACCACATAATCAGACGCAGCCTGGCCTCCTTCAGGTCCTGTAGCAGGTGATCATGCGGAGAGAAATACCTCCGGACTCTGACTGCTGGGTAATATAACTCCACTCGCCCGAGATATATTAGTCTCACTTCTCATTGGACACTATGCATTCTAATGGAGATTCGTGTATATAATTATTGTTCTACCGCAGCCGTTTTACAGTATTTTGCTAATTCTCTGATTATTTTTGTGAGACGACGTGGAATATTTGTACTTTTATAAATTCATTTGTCGCACAAAAGAACTATTGAAGTGAAAAGTACAATTCAAACGCATCAAAAAAGTTTTGTTCAGAAATATTGATGTTATTTGTGTGTGTGCTTCTGAGAACGTCATTTTAAGGGTACTGTGTTTTGATTGGGTATTCTTCTGATGATTGACAGATAACACTTTACAATTATGACAAAACAACATTTATTAATCTTGATTTCAACATTTATGAATTCACTAGTCCTATCACAACTATGATGTAATGTACCTAAGCTAACATGAACTAACATTAAGATTCATTAATAATGTAACGGATGAATTGCTGGTAGTTAACGACTGACTAACGGCTCTTTGTTGTGTTACTGAACCAGAACTGGAATACACACCCGCTGACGGGTCACACTGCAACTGGTTTCAATAAAATGCCTTTATTGACAATATAAAAAGCACACTGCATTATTATCATTATTATGTGCAGTCTATGTGTGTTCATTATCTCTAACACAGGTGTGTGTGTGTGTGTGTGTGTGTGTGTGTGTGTGTGTGTGTGTGTGTGTGTGTGTGTTCATTATCTCTAACACAGAATTACAGGTGTGTGTGTGTGTGTGTGTGTGTTCATTATCTCTAACACAGAACTACAGGTGTGTGTGTGTTCATTATCTCTAACACAGAACTACAGGTGTGTGTGTGTTCATTATCTCTAACACAGAACTACAGGTGTGTGTGTGTGAGACGTGTTCATTATCTCTAACACAGAACTACAGAGGTGAATGTGTGTGTTAAGAGGGTTAAAAACATTGACAGCCAATCAGAATTAATTATTTAATTGATGAACGATAAAAACATTGAGAGTAAATCCTAATTAATCGCTGATGAATGATAAAAACGCTGACAGCCAATCAGAGTTAATTATTTAATTGATGAACGATAAAAACAATTACAGCCAATCATAATTAATCGCTGATGAATGATAAAAACACTGACAGCCAATCAAAATTAATTGCCGGTGAATGATAAAAACACTGACAGCCAATCAGAATTAATTATTTAATTGATGAATGATAAAAACATTAACAGCCAATCAGAATTAATCGCTGATGAATGATAAAAACACTGACAGCCAATCAAAATTAATCGCTGATGAATGATAAAAACACTGACAGCCAATCAGAATTAATTATTTAATTGATGAATGATAAAAAACATTAACAGCCAATCATAATTAATCGCTGATGAACGATAAAAACACTGACAGCCAATCAGAATCCATCGCTGATGAACGATAAAAACAAGATCTTCATCCGTGTTCTGAAGCGGAGTCTGGCGAGGACCGGGTGACGTTACTGTCCCTTTAAGAGCGAGCCGCTGGAAGCCCGCCTGGGGAATGTGCTTCACGAGAGCGCCTCCTCCTCCAGCAGCGAGTAGTCGTCGTGCTCCACCTTCACTGGTCCGGCAGCATCGGTGAGCTCCTGCTGATAGCTCGCCGCGGCGGCCGTCTGCTGGCAGCGCGCCTGGTGCTTGAGGAAGCTGTCCCGCCACACGATCTTCTTCCCGCAGAGCGCGCACTCGTACGGGCGCAGGCCGCCGTGCGTCTTCACGTGTTTGGTCAGGTGGTGCTTCATCTTGAAGCTCTTGGCGCAGACGGGGCAGGCGAACGGGCGCAGGTTCAGGTGCTGCATCTTCACGTGCCGGTCGCGCATGCTCTTCAGCGTGTACGCTTTCCCGCAGTGACAGAAGTGGACTTTCGGCGTCGCAGAGAGAGGAGAGCAGGGAGGATTCTGGGAAGCCGTCGCGTTCGCGATCGCATCCAACGTTTCGTCGTCGTCCTCGTCTTCGTCCACCGACGGCCACTCGCTCTGCCACAGGCTCTCTCTGAGACGCCCGTCCGACTCCTCGACTCCTGAGAGAAGAACACAAACAAAGTCAGAAACAGCGCGGTGGCGCCCCCTGGTGGACGGGAGCTAAACGGCAGTGATGAAGAAGCTCCACTCACCGGCCTGGCGCTCCTCGCTCTTCATCCTCAGTTTATCCTCGTCCTCCGCCGGCTCTCCGACGCCTTCATCCGCCTCCACCCGCCGCTGCTCCTCTTTCGCTCCTCGGAGCCGGACGCGGATTCGGTGTCTCGCGGCGAAATCCGTTTCGATGGACGGGAGAGGCGGGTGCGGGTGCGGATCCGGCCCACACTCGGGCTCGGTCCGTAGAGGAAACGTCAGGCTGCTTCGGCTCCACCGGCTCTGCTGAGGGCGCCTCCATGTGGCCAGAGGCGGAAGCGCACGTTTCTCCGCGGCGTGTTCGCCCGGCGGGTCCGACGGGTCGGGGAAGCAGCAGTCGGAGCTGCTGGGCGACTGATGGCTCGAGGAGCTCGCCACGCCCGGGCTGACCTGCGCTAGGGGTCGCGACCTCTTGAGGATGTCCGTGCACTTGTCCACGATGTGCCACATCTGGAGGAAGCTGGCCACGGTGACGTAGTTGATGATGTCGTCGCGCACGATGCTGAGCTGCCCGGTGTAGGCGGAGTTTAGGACGCTCTCGAAGGCCAGCGGGTCCATGACGGAGGGAAGAGACACCGTGGTGACGTTCTTCAGCAGAACCTGGACACAGGCAGAACCGAGCGCTGAACGACCACAGGCCAGATCCCACAGACATTCTTAAAGGGATAGTTCACCCACAAATGAAGATTAGCCCATGATTTACTCTCCCTCAAGTCATCCTAGTGTATATGACATTCTTCTGTCAGACGAACACAGTTATATTAAACAATGTCCTGCTCTTCCAAGCTTTATAATGACAATGAATGACCGTTTCTGTTTTGAAGTTCATAAAAGCACATCTATCCATCATAAAAGCACATCTATCCATCATAAAAGTGCATCTATCCATCATAAAAGTGCATCTATCCATCATAAAAGTGCATCTATCCATCATAAAAGCACATCTATCCATCATAAAAGTGCATCTATCCATCATAAAAGTGCATCTATCCATCATAAAAGCACATCTATCCATCATAAAAGTGCATCTATCCATCATAAAAGTGCATCTATCCATCATAAAAGTGCATCTGTCCATCATAAAAGTGCATCTGTCCATCATAAAAGTGCATCTGTCCATCATAAAAGTGCATCTGTCCATCATAAAAGTGCATCTATCCATCATAAAAGTGCATCTATCCATCATAAAAGTGCATCTATCCATCATAAAAGTGCATCTGTCCATCATAAAAGTGCATCTGTCCATCATAAAAGTGCATCTGTCCATCATAAAAGTGCATCTGTCCATCATAAAAGTGCATCTATCCATCATAAAAGTGCATCTGTCCATCATAAAAGTGCATCTGTCCATCATAAAAGTGCATCTGTCCATCATAAAAGTGCATCTGTCCATCATAAAAGTGCATCTATCCATCATAAAAGTGCATCTGTCCATTATAAAAGTGCATCTATCCATCATAAAAGTGCATCTGTCCATCATAAAAGTGCATTTGTCCATCATAAAAGTGCATCTGTCCATCATAAAAGTGCATCTATCCATCATAAAAGTGCATCTGTCCATCATAAAAGTGCCTCTGTCCATCATAAAAGTGCATCTATCCATCATAAAAGTGCATCTGTCCATCATAAAAGTGCATCTATCATCATAAAAGTGCATCTATCCATCATAAAAGTGCATCTGTCCATCATAAAAGTGCATCTGTCCATCATAAAAGTGCATCTGTCCATCATAAAAGTGCATCTATCCATCATAAAAGT
>NC_136894.1:32348715-32356215 GCF_949152265.1 Phoxinus phoxinus | reverse complement strand
TTTACTGTTATTACTATGGTAACTACATGTAACATATGTAACAAGGACACTAAAATAAAGTGTTACCAAGATGTGCTGCTAATGTTACAGGAACGTTCCATTTTATTTATTTTTTTGCAAACTTTATCAGGACGAGTTCTGAATGTTCGTTCTAAAAGCAGCAGCAACATTTTAAAAATGGAATTCTGAAAAACGTTCCATTTGTTCTACGTCATAACTTTGAACGAGCGTTCTATTGCCGTTACTGTGAGAACTTTGAGAGAACGTTTGCTGGGCAGGTCGCGAGAAATCATTTAAAGTTGGACATCACACAGACATTAATATGCAAATGAGAGGGTTTGCATGTGTGTGTGATGACATCAGATCCACACACACTCACCTGGTCATGGAAATACGGGGAGGATGCGGCCAGCACACACCTGTGCGCGCGGAACACGTGACCCTGCACCTGTATGGACAGGTCACACAGCTGACCCTCCTCGCGCTGCCGGTTCAGGTTCTCCAGAACCGCGGCGCGCGCGCTCGGGAAACACACCTGCAGAACCGGGCCCGGGGGCGCGCTCGCGCGACCGAGGATCTGCTCCATCCTAGAAACCGAGTCCTGATCCGGGATCAGCAGCACAGCTCCAGTTATATGCACATCAAAGCCCGTTTGTTCCGGTTGTATTCGGTGTTAGGCCCGCTAGCAGATCATAACATAATCATATGAGCGCTTATGATCATGTGTTTACATCAACAAGCGGAGCGATCTGCGCGACTCAGCCGCGGCACACACACTCTGCGAGAGTAACTACCGTGTGTGTAATATATATGTTGATTATGATCCCTTGATCGGTTGAAATGAAATGTGAGTGTTTATAATCTCACCGGCGTTCACTGTGATGGAGGACTGCTGCGGAAGAGAGAGACACGCCCCCTCTCGAGACCCCGCCCCTTTTAAAAACACAGTGCTTATTTATTCATATTCTTCATAAATGCTTTGGTTTTGTGAGTGTGTTCACAGTGATAACGACAAAAAATTGTTTAATTCTATTAGTGTCTCACACGAATGAAATTAAATGGCTAAATAAATGTATCGAAAAGAATAGAATCGTCCATGTGACTGCTACTGTGAGCCAATCCTGCTACAAAGGATGTCGGATTCATGAATATTAATTGCATGACGCCACATGACGCCCTGTGCGTGCCTTATTAATATTCATGAGCTGAGCAGTCCTGCCGTCCGCGCGCGCCCCCTGCTGGTCGACTGAAGTTCGCAAACCTGCAGCAAACAGGATTAAAAACATCAAACATTAAAAATGTTTTGCAATGCAATAGGATAACGTTCACAACTCTGATAAACCATAATCATATAATAATATAATGTTAGCTAGATCTCTCTGAATAACTGATTAGTAGAGAGCACGTGATGCATTCATCGACGCCCATGATCAGGGCTGGAGACACACACATGATCGCAGGAGCAGTTATACGCGTTTGTACTAAAACTAAGTTGTTATTGTGCTTGTTTTGGAGTCATCTTATCTTTAGATCGGACTTGCGTCTTATTTGTGTTTTTCCTGTAGTAAACTATGAATTTGAATCAGATAAGCCTCTAATAATACACACATATACACTGCAAAAAATACTTTCTTAATTAGTATTTTTGTTTTGTTTCCAGTCCAAATATCTAAAAATTCTTAAACCAAGAAGCGTTTACTAGAGAAGTAAAATGACGTAAGAAATTCTATTTTGTTTTAAGATAAAAAGAAAGTAATTTAAGTAATTTTAGCTTAAAACAAGCAAAATGATCTGCCAATGGGGTAAGAAAAAAATTATTGGTTTCCATTTGAATTCAGATTTTTTTTTTCTTACCCCATTGGCAGATCATTTTGCTTGTTTTAAGCTAAAATTACTTAAATTACTTTCTTTTTATCTTAAAACAAAATTGAATTTCTTACCTCATTTTACTTCTCTAGTAAACGCTTCTTGGTTTAAGAATTTTTAGATATTTGGACTGGAAACAAAACAAAAATACTAATTAAGAAAGTATTGTTTGCAGTGTATGAATGTGTAAAAGGACAAACAAACTGAAGCCTATAAATAACGGCAGTAGGTTTTGACTTATATCAGTTTTGTTACACGAATTCCCGACTTCGCAGTAAATATTACGTTATATATCAACTTTTATGCCGATGTTTATGTTTTATTTTCAGTCATCATTTTCTTCGCCCCTTGAAGAGTCTTCAGAGTCCCTCCCGACACAGGGAGAGCCGGGAAAACAAGACACAAGAGCCTCTTGTTTCCGCGAGCACGAGCACGACCCCTCCCGCGCGTTCTCTTGTTTGCCTCCTCAGAAGCAGTTTAAACGTCTCCCCTCAGCCTCAGCCAGGAGTCCAGCAGGCGGAGAACAGCAGAACGCGTTCTCTCCCTGAGGACATCAGAGCTTGTGGTCAGGGTTAGGGTTAGGTCACATGACCTGTCCACAGACGTCTCCTCCAAACTTACAGAGGTTTACATTACATTTACATTACACAGGTCCGCTCGGAGCATTGATAGTGTCCAGCGCTGTATATGGCCTGAGGAATCATTTAAAACAACTCATATGCTTCAAATCTTTTGGTCAAAAGTTCCACGCCTTTAGGTTAAAATAATATATAGGCCTAGGCTATTTCAAAATTATATTGTACCGTCAATGATTGTAAATTAAACGGGACCTAGTTTGAAGGGAAACCCTATTTATCATAGCTAATGATCATATTGTGTATTTCTGTGAGTTTTGAAGGGGCTGCACCTGCAGGGAGCGTCGTGACGTCACCGCGGGTTCAGGTTGCGTCGCGCGCGCGCGCGCGGCCCGGGATTTTTACCGCAATGCATCAGAACTCAGCGAACGCGTGAACGAGCCTCTCAGAATGGCGTTTAAACCCGACAGATCAGCGAGACCCGATCATAAACATCAGTCTGATGCTTGAGGAGTGTCACGCGCGAGTCCAGAGGCAAGTGTGCATCTGTGTGCATGATTACAGCGAGCGTGCGGCGCGATCGGGGTGGACATATGTTCATTAATGCATGTGCATGCGTAGCTCGCGTTTATTCGGGAACATGGAGAACGCGCACAGATATAGTGATGTCAACAGAGGAGTGTAAGCACTGATCTCAGGTCTGACATCTGATGATCCTCTGTTTCTCTGTGTTTACACTCTACATCTTCCAGAGCCGAACTGATGCTGGTCTAGTGTTCTGCAGGAGTCCATCACATCAGCGGGACGGGGCCCTTCAGAACCCCGGAGCATGAAGACCCGTCACTGTGGACTCTAGAGCCTCAGAAGCCCACGAGTGAGAGAGAGAGAGAGAGAGAGAGAGAGATCACGGTCGAGCTCAGTGTCTCCTGTGAGCATCATGGACATGTGTGTGAGACGCCTGCTGCTCCTGTGTGTGTTCTTCACAATCTCAGGTGAGTCTGACCTGCAGGGGCCCTCGGGGAGTGACAGGGGTCCGGGGCCCTTGGGGAGTGACAGGGGTCCGGGGCCCTTGGGGAGTGACAGGGGTCCGGGGCCCTTGGGGAGTGACTGGGGTCCGGGGCCCTTGGGGAGTGACAGGGGTCCGGGGCCCTTGGGGAGTGACAGGGGTCCGGGGCCCTTGGGGAGTGACAGGGGTCCGGGGCCCTTGGGGAGTGACAGGGGTCCGGGGCCCTTGGGGAGTGACAGGGGTCCGGGGCCCTTGGGGAGTGACAGGGGTCCGGGGCCCTTGGGGAGTGACTGGGGTCTGGGGCCCTTGGGGAGTAACAGGGGTCCGGGGCCCTTGGGGGCCGCAAGCAGGTGACAGGGGTCCGGGGCCCTTGGGGGCCGCAAGCAGGTGACAGGGGTCCGGGGCCCTTGGGGAGTGACAGGGGTCCGGGGCCCTTGGGGGCCACAAGCAGGTGACAGGGGTCCGGGGCCCTTGGGGAGTAACAGGGGTCCGGGGCCCTTGGGGGCCACAAGCAGGTGACAGGGGTCCGGGGCCCTTGGGAAGTGACAGGGGTCCGGGGCCCTTGGGGGCCACAAGCAGGTGACAGGGGTCCGGGCCCTTGGGGAGTAACAGGGGTCCGGGGCCCTTGGGGGCCACAAGCAGGTGACAGGGGTCCGGGCCCTTGGGGAGTAACAGGGGTCCGGGGCCCTTGGGGGCCACAAGCAGGTGACAGGGGTCCGGGCCCTTGGGGAGTAACAGGGGTCCGGGGCCCTTGGGGGCCACAAGCAGGTGACAGGGGTCCGGGGCCCTTGGGGAGTAACAGGGGTCCGGGGCCCTTGGGGGCCACAAGCAGGTGACAGGGGTCCGGGGCCCTTGGGGGCCACAAGCAGGTGACAGGGGTCCGGGGCCCTTGGGGGCCACAAGCAGGTGACAGGGGTCCGCAGCCTTCGGGGAGTGACATTTATATAAAATATTGATTGTTTTAATCCTTTTAAAACCATATGTATTACTTTATTATTTATTTAAAACAATTTGCATTTATTTTAATCTTTTCATTTTATTTAAAAATATTTAAGTAATTAAAAAAATTATAATAAATTTGATGAAAATGAATATCAAATTAGATTATTTTAATAATTAATTTAACAGAAATGTAATAAAATGGAGTAATACAATTTTAAATAACACACATGTCAGTACAGTACTGATGATCAGAAAATAATGCAATGATGTAACATAACAAACTGAATATTTCCAAGTAACAAATATATTTATGAAATATATGAGATGTTGACAGTATGAGTGTGTATGACAGCGCTGCTGGTGAGATGTGTGTGTGTGAGTGAGTGAGTGAGTGAGTGTTTATATACTGTATGAGTATATTGTGTGTGTGTGTGTGTGTGTGTGTGCAGTGTCCGTGTGCAGCGGCGCATGCGCAGAGGTGGACTCGGACACGGAGGCCGTCGCGGGAAAACCCTTCAAGCTCGGGTGCATTTCCTGCAAGATGCGCGGGGAAGTGGAAGCCACGGCCACCGTAGACTGGCACTTCCGGGCGCACGGACAGGACGAGTTCATCCACGTGAGCGTTTGGGCGGGAAGCGCTCGTTCACAACAGCAGTTCTTGTGAAGTTCCAAAATCAATACTTTTGATTAAAATAATAAATGGTTAAAAATAAATAAATAATTGATTTAAATAAATAATACATTAATACATTTAATGTAAAAACTGATTAAAATAAACAAGATTTTATGCAAATAATTAAACTTTATTTGTATTGATTAAAAATAATACATTGATTAAATTAATTAATAATTTATTTAAATTTAGACATTTATTTAAAATTAATATATTTATTAAAATAAATAAATTAGATTCAAATCACTAAATACAAATGGGTTTAAATGAATAATAATGAATACATTTATTGTAACAAATATTAAACATTTTTTTATTTTTTTTATTTAAACAATTAAAACATGATTAAAATAAATTAATACAAATGAAAAAGCAAATAATAAATTTGATTAAAATGAATTGAAAATGAATAGAAAGCGTTCATCATTATTAATAGAAATTACTGTAATAAAAAGTAAATAAAACATATTAACATGAATAACATAACATGAAAATTTTAAATAAATGTATTTAAATAAATACAAAAAATGTTATACATTTGACAAAAATAAATCTATCAAAATAGACTGATAAAATGTATTTAAATAAATAAGACATCTAACAGTATACCGTAGAAAAGAATGCAATGATGTAACATATCGGTAATAATATTATACACAAATTTACAAATGAATATACCCGTGCGACTCCAGGGTTTGTGGGCCAGGGTCACGTGTGTATTTGGACGTTATACATAAAAATAAACAATGTCAACGCAAATGTGTGTGTGTGTTTGTCCGAGGACCTGCAGACTTTAATGGTGATGTGTTAACATGTTGATTTGTGTGTGGACAGATTTACAACTACGACGGACAGGAGTCAAACATCATCGACGAGCGCTTCCAGGACCGGATGGAGTGGCACGGCAGCCGCAAGACCTTCGACCTCCAGGACGCGTCCGTGGACATCCTGAACGTGACCTTCAACGACTCGGGCTCGTACCGCTGCACCTTCAACCGCATCCTCAGCTACCAGCACTACGAGTACTCCACGGTGGTCAACAAGCTGGTGCAGCTCACCGTCGTGGCCAAAGGTACGGCTGGCCTCTGGTCACGGCCAGTACAGGCCTTCGCGATCTGCACACGGAGCCACTTTTACATCCTCGTGTCTCTCAAAGTGAGCTATATAGAGCCTTAAAAAGTTAGATGCAAAACGCAAAGTTTGTTAATAATCGGACCTGACACTGAGATATCTGTAATACTTCTGGAGTTACAGGCACAGTATCAGTAATCAAGTACGAGATCAGCTGTGTGCAAAGGGACCAACATTTGGTTTTCGACCACTGAAAATGGGTCAAATCTCACAATTTACTCCTGAAGCCGCATTGAGATCCTCATATCTGTAGAACTGAATCATATAAAGCCTTAAAAATGAAGAGTGTAAAAGAAAAGTTTGTTAAGAACCAACAACTGAAAGGACTTTGAGATATCTTTAATACTTCTTGAGTTACAGACACACAAACTTTGGAAAAAGACCATTTTTGTCTCTCAGACTGGTTTGTTCTATGCGATTGGTTTAATGGAGGGAAATCAGATATATTTCTAGTTTCAACATTATTTGTTCTTCAGACATTCCTCTTTAAATGCAGTCAGTATCAGTAATCAAGTACAAGTATCCGCTGTATGCAGTGTCCAACATTTGGCTTTCACAAATTGCACAATTTACTCCTGGAGACGCATTGAGATCCTCATATCTGTAGAACTGAACCGTATAAAGCCTTAAAAATTAAGATACCAAAAGAACAGTTTGTTAAGAACCAACATCTAAAAGGACATTGAGATATCTTTAATACTTCTTGAGTTACAGACACACAAACTTTGGAAAAAACATGATAAAAGTGCTTTTTCCTCATTTTGAGCCGTCACCGTTGGCATATAATGCATCAAAGATTGATAAAGTCAGCAGATTTTACTAATAGAGCGACTGATCTCTGTGTAAAACTAAAATCATCACGCTGCCGTCTTCCTGAAGTCATTTCCCCCTCCTGTAATTTGGCTCCGAATCACAGATGAGAATTGACACCCTCTGCAAAACAGAGGATTACTCCGTCAATATACATGCATCTCATATCCTGACGTACATCCCTATTTATGTTTTCTTTCTGCAGAAAATATATGAACAAAAATATTAACAAAAACTGTGTGTGTGTGTGTGTGTGTCAGCCACGCGCGGGACGGCCTCCATCGTGTCGGAGGTGATGATGTACGTGACGATCATCGGGCTGCAGCTGTGGTTGCTGGTGGAGATGATCTACTGCTACAGGAAGATCGCGGCGGTGGGAGAGGAAGCTCTGAGAGCCAGCGCGTGAGTATCTGCAGGCTAAGGGCCAATCATACACCGGCGCCACGCGCGACCGAGTGTGTTCGTGTTCGACCTAGTGTGTTCTGAGTGTGTGTTCG
>NC_136894.1:32293715-32346215 GCF_949152265.1 Phoxinus phoxinus | reverse complement strand
TCCTCCGTGTAAATAGCGAATCCGCCATGGACGAGCACAACTGGCTTTTAAAGGCATACTATGCAGTTTTTGTTTGTGTCAGCGACCCCTAGAGTCGGCGTGGAGTACTTGTGTTTACCGTTACTGTCGTAAACACCACTCCCGCAGAGCCGTCTCTGCACTCGCGGCCTGACCCCCCCGCCGTATACAGATGGATGCGTCGGACAATTACTTCGAATTACTTCGAATGTACAAATCTTGCATAGTGTGCCTTTGAAGGGAATGGGAGATTAGACTCTGATTGGTTTATTGCACGTTACGCCCAAACACACCAGTTACTCTTCAAGAGAACAGAGACGACATGCGCCGGGAGCGCCGGCCATTTGTCCCGTCGTTAAACTAGCAGAAGTGGATTCGGACGCCCTGACTGAACCTGCGCCCGAGCTTTAGACCATGAGTTTAGACCGTTACATTAATAACATTAAACCGGCAGATTAACATATTTGTGCAGTAAATTAATTCGTCACCATCCGACACTATTTATTAATGATGGTATAAAGATGAATCTAATAGCCAGAATAAAAAGGTACGTAGTTAAATACGGGCTCTCGTCGTCGTTGTTGCAGAAGCAAAGACTTAAACCTGAACTCATCGTGTTTGTGTTCTCTGTTGCAGCGCGGAGTATTTAGCCATCGCATCTGAGGGCAAAGACAACTGCGCCGGCGTGCAGGTCGCAGAATAACACAGGTGAGAGCCAGCAGCGACGGCCTGTGTACGCCACACACAAACACACCTAATGCTTGACAAAGCCTTGTCTGAAAGCTTCCTAGCTTGTTGTTAGCATGTATTAGCATGTTGCTATCATGATTTGTCATGGTGTTATCATGTTTTAACACATTAGCATGCATGAATTAGAATTAGTTGCTAATGTTTTAGCACATTGCTAGTAGGAATAGCCATGTTGCTATCATAAATTAAAGGAACACTCCGACTTTTTGGGACTTCAGCCTATTCACCTTATCCCCCAGAGTTAGATAAGTCCACACATACCTTTTTCATCTCCGTGCGCGCTATAAGTCTGTTTGAAGCACCCACCGCTAGCCTAGCTTAGCACAAAGACTGGATGTAAATGGTTGCAGCTAGCATACTAATCCAAATAAGTGACAAAATAACGCAAACATTTTCCTATTTACATGTTGTGATTTGTATAGTCACAGAGTGTACAAAAAACAAAGTCACATGAGACACAGACATATTTTAACTGTATAAATACTGGGAACTATATTATCTGAAGGCGAAGCACTGCTACTTGGGCGGAGTGATAACCGCAGCGCACCTGAGACGCGTTCTGAACGAACTCTCTGCTCCTCACCACGACGCGTCTCAGGTGCTGCGGTTATCACTCCGCCCAAGTAGCAGTGCTTCGCCTTCAGATAATATAGTTCCCAGTATTTATACGGTTAAAATATGTCTGTGTCTCATGTGACTTTGTTTTTTGTACACTCTGTGACTATACAAATCACAACATGTAAATAGGAAAATGTTTGCGTTATTTTGTCACTTATTTGGATTAGTATGCTAGCTGGAGCCATTTACATCCAGTCTTTGTGCTAAGCTAGGCTAGCGGTGGGTGCGTCAAACAGACTTATAGCGCGCACGGAGATGAAAAAGGTATGTGTGGACTTATCTAACTCTGGGGGATACGGTGAATAGGCTGAAGTCCCAAAAAGTCGGAGTGTTCCTTTAACATGTTTTAGCACATTGTTAGCATTAATTAGCATGTTGATAGCATAAATTAGCATGCTTCTAGCTTTTTTCAACATGTTGCTAGCCTGTTTTAATACATTGTTAGCATGAATTAGCATGTTGCTGACATGAATTAGCCTACCACATTGTTAAAATTATTTATTAAGGTGTTAAAAGGTGTTAAAATTAATTATCATTCTGTTAGCATGTTTTAGCACATTAGCATGATTTAACATTTCGCTATCAGGTTTTTACACATTGCTATCATAAATAACCATGTTGCTAACATGAATTAACATGTTGGAAAAATACTTAGCATGCTGCTGGCACATTTTAACACATTGCTAGCATGGATTAGCATGTTCTGATAATGCTTTGCTAATATTCCCATTAACTTATGAAAACTGTTGTATGAAAGTTTAAAAATGTCCAGTTTATTAAATGTTTAAAATGTGATGTGAACGTTAAGGGGACAGGAACGGTATCTTCAAACATTAGCATTAGCTAAACGCACAGGAGCGCTGCTGATCCACTTGTTCTGGTTTCTGCAGGTTTCCCCCAGGAGCCTCTCCTGAGCGGCGGTCACCGGCCGCTGGTGTGTCCGCTGCTGTTCCTGGCGGCCGATCCTGTGTCGCGCATGACTCCTCACGCTATGCATGAACCGAACGCTCATGAGACGCACTGCATCACAGGGCTGCCAACTCTCTCGCCAGCGGCCCTTTCCACACGCTCACGCCACACACATTCTCTCACGCAGACAGACATCGGGAAGCATAAAGAGGACACTGACCCCGACAGACACGACAGAGCAGTTACCTGGATATACAATACATGATCAGATCTCAGATTCTGTCAATTTGATTACGCAATTCAAACAATAATACCGTTTTGGCGCTTGTGACGTGACAGATCTCTAGCGCCTCCGCTCAAGCGTCACGTGACCCGATCATCTCTAACTCTTCTTTACTATTAGTAAATAAACCCGAACTCACCTCGGATCAACCAGTGTCGTTCAGCCGCGGTGAGGAGCCAATCAAACAGGAACAACGTCACAGAAGTTACATTTACATCAGGAAAGCAATTTAATGACCATTTTTAGGCTAGAAAAATTAGCTAAATATGCTAATTATGTCCACTATATTAGGCTACATATATTTTTACTTATATCATTAAAATATTATAAAGTTGTTATTATAATAAATAACGCATTATATTTCATTTAAGTTGTTATTTTTAACCTTTAATAAAAATAGCCTAGGGCTCTCTATGTTTTCAGCATTAGTGAGTTATTGTTTAACATGTATCTACTGTAACTAATAATTATCAGAATGAATCGATATTGAATCAAGATGTCAAGCAATAATAAATACAGTAACCTGCCAGTAATCGTAACCATGCAGCTAAACACTGTAACATTGTCAGTAAACTTAAAAATAACCAAATGTTTTGACAATCACAACTTATTGTGATGCAAGTCCCCCCCCCCCCCCCCCCCCCCAATCTCACTCCAAGCTAAACTCAAAAGTTGGCAGCCCTGGCATTACTCTCCTCGCTCATACACACACACACACTCTCTCACACACACACTATCACACACACACTATCACACAGACACACTCTCTCACACACATTTATATATTAATGACTGTAAGATGATCTGCTGAAACTGCACGAGTAAAAAACGTGAATCTGAAGAAACTTCCTTTATGTACGTAATAATAATTCATAGAGTTTATCGATCATATCTGTATAGTGTGGTGCAATATGACATAAACCCGAGTTCTCCAATGTAGCAGTTCATGTTGTAGGAGCTTTAAAACACTGAACATCCAATCACAGGCCTGCGTTTCTGATCATGTGACGTTTGGAGAGGGGGGGGGGGGGAGGGGGGGGAGAGAGGGAGGGAGGGGGGGAGAGGGGGGGGTGGAGAGAGAGGGGGGGGGAGAGAGAGGGGGGATAGAGAGAGAGGGGGGAGGGGGGGGAGAGAGAGGGGGGGATAGAGAGAGAGGGGGGGAGGGGGGGAGGGGGGGAGAGAGAGGGGGGGAGGGGGGGAGAGAGAGGGGGGAGAGAGAGAGAGAGAGAGAGAGAGAGTGGGGGGAGAGAGAGGGGGGAGAGAGTAAATTAAACGAGTGTAGATGAACTGTTGATTGTGTGTTTGTTCACATTATTAATGCATCATCGACAGCAACGATGAACGAGTTCCTCATAAAGTCACATGACAGGACGCAAAACCAAACATGAAACATAATTCAGCATAACATAATATTTCTTAATATGCATTATAGTGACAAAGCTGAAGCATTATTTACATTATTACTGTTATGATTTGATATTTTTGCATATTTCCTGTAAGCATGATAGTCTGTTCTACACCAGATGTGTTTATGATGATCATGAATTAAACTCGCTTTTGTTGAAATATTCTGTGGCGTTTCTTCTTTATTTGTTAACATAAAATGTATTTTTTTTAATTAATTTTTTATTTTAATCAAAACTATTAATTTATTTTAATAGATTTTTATTGTTTTTTCAACGTGTCTGTTTTAATGAAATAAATGTATTTCTTTTATCATATTTATTTATTTACATCCAATTTTATTTATTTTTATTAATGTATTTTTTTTCTTAATTCTAAATTAATGAATTAATGTATCATTGTTATATTTTATGATGTATTTTTACAGTTTTTCTCTAGACTTCATATTTACATAAATAAACATTATAGTTTGTTATGATTATAATACTATACTTCATTAAATAATTATACATAAATTGAAAACATTTTCAGAATATTCAAAAACTGAATAATAATAATATTTAATTACAATAATGAAATAATATATTTATAAATATATTTTATTTTACAGTAACTAGGAGTGGCAATTTAATTGTATATTTATATAAATATTATATTGGTTATAATACTATTTCATGAAGATAATGAAATAAGATATTTATAAATAAACTGAAATAAGCTTTATTTTACAGAAACTAGGAGTGGAATTTAATTTAATATTTATATAAATATATTTATAGTAATAATAATATCTAATTATCTAATGAAGTAAAATCATTTTTTTATTATAAATAAAAAAATATTTATAATATTTTTTCAGTTTTACCTGACGTTATTAATGGTTTGTGATTACTTACGGAGAAATAGCTGGATAGAATATAGATTTCTATACCCTCCATAACTAGAAAAAATTTATAATTATTAAAAAAATTCCATGACTTTTTAATAATTGAAAACACTTCCATGAGTTTTCCAGGTCTAGAAATTACACTTTTAATACTCTCGCTCATATATCCAGGTTTCCAAGAGGAGATTCACTCAAATAAGAAACAATGTGATCATAAATGTTTCTAATATGAAATAATATTACACTGAGTTCTGAAGGATCATGTGACACTGAAGACTGGAGCTTTGATCACAGGAATAAATTACACTTTACTGTATATTCACATAGAGAACTGATGATTTACATTATAATAATATTTCACAATATGGAGTTCCAGTGGATCCACTTCATCTCCACAGCGCAACTGTCCTGACTAACTTCTCACTGGTTCGGTTCGGTTCGGTTCGGGTTCGAGTACGAGTTCGGTTCGGGTTCGGGTTCGGGTTCGGGCTCGATCAGTCCTCTCACTCATTGGACCGCGCCGTGAGGGTGCGCGCGCCCGTGCGCGTCCCCGTGTGCGTGCCAGTGCGCGCTTGCGTTCGGTTACGGGAGCGCAAAGTGATCAGCGGATCTTTTCGATCATCATTCAGATCAATAATAGTATAATAAGAATAACCAGAATAGCACCTTGCGTGCGCGCGCCTCGCGTCTGGAGAGCTGTGCGTCATTCTCTCCTGTATTTTTGAATGTTGTCGCGCTGGAGGAGTGATGATGGATCCTCACAGAGCGAGCTGATCACGGTCAGTGCCGGAGGATCATGTCCTATGTGTCTTCACAAGGTGAGTTCTAATCGATCATCTGATCGGCTCCGATCACTGATCAATACGGGCTCGCGCTGGCCGACAGATGATTGACAGCTCTCACTCTGCAGTCCAGCGATGCCTTGACGTTCACCTGATCGATAATGCACCTTCCGCGTGAGAGACCAATCATTGCGATCGATAATCAGTGTGAATAGTTGAGCTCAGAAACGGCAGGTTTATTTATAGATCCCGAACCGAACCGAGTCAGGAGCGGCCCGCGCGCGCGCACGAGGGACAGCTTCCGGAACACACGCGAGAACATCAACACAAATACTCACTGAGAATCACACAATTATTGTTAACTGTAAAATACTGTAGCGATGCTCGGTATACAGTGCAGGGGAACTGTGTTACATCTAATGTAATTGTACAGTAAAGCACTAGAAACCATTTTTAGATGTAAAAAAGGATATAACCCTATAGTTAACATTGGAATGTCATTCCCAGAATCCCCTGTGTGACACTTCACATTTGATGGGTTTTCATAAGCATAATCATGTTTCTTCTTAGTTTAGTGATCCGTTGTGTACATTAGGGTTGTGTGTTGTTAAATGAGTGCATGTTGAGTCATCAGTGTGTCCGTGCTGGACGTGTGTGTGCAGCGCTGGTGTGATCCGGTGTGTGTGCAGCGCTGGTGTGATCCGGTGTGTGTGCAGCGCTGGTGTGATCCGGTGTGTGTGCAGCGCTGGTCTGATCCGGTGTGTGTGCAGCGCTGGTGTGATCCGGTGTGTGTGCAGCGCTGGTGTGATCCGGTGTGTGTGCAGCGCTGGTGTGATCCGGTGTGTGTGCAGCGCTGGTGTGATCCGGTGTGTGTGCAGCGCTGGTGTGATCCGGTGTGTGTGCAGTGCTGGTGTGATCCGGTGTGTGTGCAGCGCTGGTGTGATCCGGTGTGTGTGCAGCGCTGGTGTGATCCGGTGTGTGTGCAGCGCTGGTGTGATCCGGTGTGTGTGGATCCCGCTGGCGAGCGCCAGTCGTGCCACTGTAGATCTCGAGAGCTCATTTACATCGAGCTGGAGGAGTTTCAGCGAGAGCTGTTTAAATGTCATGCGCTCCTGTCGGCCGGACTTCTGTCTGTAGTGTTCATTCACAACGAAACAAACAGTTTGGTGTATTATTAGATCATCAGTGCTGCTTCACAGTAACAAACAGGAAAATTACAGAATCAATGATGCAAACTTCATCAAATATGATTCAGGGATGAAGCAGCTCATTATTCAGATCAACTCAAGTTTCGTTCTCATCTGCGTTTGACACCAGCGACCTCAGCGTTCTTCTGAACCGACTCGCACATGACGTTGGCACTAGTGCTGGGCGGTATGACCAAAAACCCATATCACGGTATTTTTCTAAATGATACCGGTTTCACGGTATCTGGCGGTATTTTATTTAGTAAGTTTCATTTTAGTAAAAGTTTCATTGTCAGACTTCGTAACTCATAACGTTAGCTGTGCTAACAGTGAACAGCGTTGTTAAAGCGACATGCACCGGTATTGTGGTATATTAAAAATGAATATCATAATAAAAACACTGGTATTCGGTATGAATCGGTATACCGCTCAGCATTATGTCTTATCAATCACAAGTTCAGTATGGAGTACCACAAGGCTCAGTGCTAGGACCGCTGCTGTTCACTCTGTACATGCTACACGCACACACACACACACACACACACACACACGCACACACGCACGCACACACACACACACACACACACACACACACACACACGCACACACACACACACACACACACACACACACACACACACACGCACACACACACACACACACACACACACGCACACACACACACACACACACACACACACATACTACATGCCCTGGGAGGTATTCATGTGTTCTGGTGTGGATCGAGTGTAAGATCTGTTTTATACTTCTGACTGTACACTTTTTCTTTGTCTAACTGATGTGCATGTTCACTGGTTACTACTTTGAAATAGTTATGTTGAGTTAATGCACATGCAGAGTGTTAACTAACAGCCCAAAATATGTTCTAATAACGTTTTGCTAACATTCCCATTTAATAATGGAAACATTTGTATGTTCTCTGAACGGTCAAAACATCCAGTTTTTAAAATTGTTTTTTTCTTATTGGTTATATGAACGTTAAGGGGACATTCCATTGTATCAACGTTCTGAAACTAAATGATGTTTTTCTTCTAACGTTTTGAGAACATTATTAAGACCAGATAACTTTGTACTAACGTTCTATTAATATTCTTGGAAGAACGTTTGTTCATAACGTTGAGAGAACATTCTTTGGAAGATTTACATTTATGCATTTGGCAGACGCTTTTATCCGAAGCGACTTACATTGCATTTCGAGGTTTACAATCTTATCAGTTCTTGCTTTCCCTGGGAATCGAACCCATGACCTTGGCGTTGCAAGCACCAACGCTCTACTGATTGAGCTGCAGGAAAAGTTTAAAACATGAGCATGACTTTATCTTGATGATCTAGATGTGATCGTATCGTCATGATTGTATTGTTGCATCACAGTAACAGCTGTTTAGCCGATGCTGACAAGCGTTCTGCTCCTGTTGTGTCTTCGTTCTCTAGTTACGATGTGTTTCAGTGTGTCTCTGCAGTGGTTGAGCGTTTGTCACCAATCACAGACTCACTGTTTGTTATGCGCATGAATGCTGAAATATTGAGGTTATGATGTACAGAGCCGTCACTGATGATGCGGTTTAAGCATCTGATCCACTTTTGCGTGTTTTATCTTTCACTTCTGTTTGCGACAACAGACTATGGATGTCAGTGTGTTTATTTGAAATTTAATAATAAAGTATCAAAGGTAATAATGATCAGATTATGATTAGATCATGATATTGGCTGTATATATAATTTGACATACATTTACAGTTGATGAATCGTCTTGTTCACATGTATATTATAATTTAAATATAATTGTTGCATTTATTTGAATTGCTAAGTTTTGTCAGGGCGTGAAGAACTATAGTGTGTGTGTGTGTGTGTGTGTCTGTGTGTGTGTGTGTGTGTGTGTGTGTGTGTAAGGGTAGCATATACAGAGTGAACAGCAGCGGTCCTAGTACTGAGCCTTGTGGTACGCCATACTGAACTTGTGATTGATAAGACATCTCTTCATTTACTGCTACAAACTGATAACGGTCAGATAAGTATGATTTAAACCATGCTAGTGCAATTCCACTAATGCCAACATAATGTTCGAGTCTATTTAAAAGGATGTTGTGGTCAATGGTGTCAAATGTAGCACTAAGATCAAGTAATACTAATAGAGAGACACAACCGCGATCGGATGATAAGAGCAAATCATGTGTGACTCTAACGAGAGCTGTCTCGGTACTATGGTACGGTCTAAATCCGGACTGAAAATCCTCGCAGATATCATTTCTTTCAAGAAAGGAACACAGTTGGGGTGTATATGGTCTAACATACATGTGGTTGATTTAGATGATTTAAAGGGATGGTCAGGAGTAAAATCAACCTAGGGTCCTTTGCACAATGACCTCGAGCCAAACACCAAACCCAAAGCCTTTTTTTTCTTTGGTCGAACAATATTAAAGTTCAAGCTTATTTCGAGAAATCAGCCGAATGGCTTAGTGCAGGCGCTAAAGGCTCCAAATATGTATCTCGGAAATTACCCCACTAATAATGTCCAGAATGGCACCAAACTGCTATAGTGGTGCAAATATGTTCTGTACTCATAAAATGAGGCATTAGAAAGTTTGTAAGTACATCATAAGTTTATTAAAATAACACTTGCCTGATGGGTTATGCTGCTGCTAAACCGGACATTGACGTCACTTCTGTGAGTTGAGAAAAGTCAGTAAAAGTCCTGGCAGAAAGTGAAGCATAAGGATGTAGTGATGACGATCCGAGATCTGCCTGGATCTGACTTTACTGACTTTACTCCGGACCATCCCTTTAACAAGTTTAGACAATTCTTCCTCTCCTATAGCAATGAGTGAATCCCTTTCCCTCAGGGAGACTACAATGCACTCGCTGATGCGATACTGTATTAGACGGTTGCATAGTTATAATTTTCTCCATAATATTATCAATCTTGTAAGTAAAGAAGTTCATAAAGTCATTACTGCTGTGTTGCTTGGAAACTTCTGGGGTTGACGCTTTATTTCTTGTTAATTTAGCCACTGTTTCAAATAAATACCTAGGATTGTGTTGGTTTTCTTCTAAGAGAGATATAAAATAAGCAGATCTCAGCTTTAGGCCGTGCTGTATGCAATAATGCTGTCTTTCCATGAAATGCGATATACCTCTAGTTTTGTTTTCTTCCAGCTACGCTCCATTAAATGCTATTTTACAGTTGTTCATCTGTGTATTTGGTGAGTTTTATGTTTATGTAAATGTAGAGTTGATGAATCATCTCATTCATATGTAAAGTCAAATTCATGTCTGTCAGTCCAAGAAAGCTGTGTTCCCGAACTCATATCACGGCTCTTCTTGATCTCGGTGTGTTCTGACAGTCCGGATCTCTGCTGAACACGTGGCCGGAGCGTTTATGTAAGAATCACACATTGGATGCATCAATCACAGACTCGTCTTAAGCGCTCTCATGTCCCATCACCAGCACGGCTGTAGAAAAGGCTTTTAATAATAAACCTGTTTAATGCAGAAGCTGTGTTCCTGCGACTTTAGCAGTTAGCTGTGACATTATGGAAATATTGAGGCTTCTGTGGGCATCAGGCATCGATTTCCAGATCAAGCCAATAACATGTTGACACACAGTTAATCTGCTTTATGGAAGAAGATGTGAACTAACTTCTTGATTCTTGTTCATGAATAGCTATAGGTCATTCAGGACGAGCATTTCATTTCTAAGAGCATGTGCTCAGCATCATTTTTATTCATGTTTCATATGTTTGATTACCTCACAGTGACTGTCAGAGCCATCTGTGCAGATGCGTGAGAAGCTCAGCTTGATTTCGACATGTTAAATCTGCCTGACCTTTGACCTTTGGTTTAACATAAAGAACTACAGCCAAATAAACATTTGCTTTAGTGCTGCTGAAAATGTCTCCAGGTCGTTAACTCTTTCCCCGCCGAGTTTTACGGCTTTCCGTGTTTTCACTGTTATACTCTTCATGAATCTAATGTTCTCATGTTAACATGAATTAGTCTAGCAAACGACTGGTCTTTGAAAAGTTCACGTTTGTAGAAATATTAGCATTGAATAGTCATTCTAATAAGCAGCAAATGACCTTGAGCACCAAGCTGATCATGACTAAATAAGCAAGCTTTCTGAAACACCGTGACATCTCCGCGGAGACGCGACGGGAACGGCCTGTGGAAAGTGTTCTGGAGAACGTTTCCAAAGCACATGTGTTGCGGGTCCAGCTGCCAGAGGAAGAGACTCCCACCTACAGAGAGAGAGAGAGCGGGATTACATCCATCACGGTTGCCATGGCAACGCAGAGTTGGCTCCCTCTTCCAGAATAGTTCTCTCCTCTCATCCCGTTTTCATGCTGTACTCAAACACTTCCATCTGACACCCACCTCTCTGCCTTTCCTTTTCCTCTCTTTCATAATCCCCCTCTCTCTCTCACGCTATATCGGTCGCTTTAAGTCGTTTTTTAGCCCGCTCGGCCGTGGTCGTCATGGTAACAGGCTGGGGGTGTGCGAGCGAGAGAGAGAGAGAGTGGGCGTCACGGAAGTGACATCTCTTGGGCTGTAACCCATCTTCCTCCCTCTCTCTCTCGCTCGCTCGCTCGCTCGCTCGCTCTCTTACTCTCGCTCGCTCGCTCTCTCTCTCCTCTCTCTCTCTCTCGCTCTCTCTCTCTCCTCACTCTCTCTCGCTCTCTCTCTCCTCACTCTCTCTCTCTCTCTCATCTCTCTCCTCACTCTCTCTTTCTATCTCTCTCTTTCTCTCTCTCTCTCACTCTCTCTCTCTCTCTCTCTCTCTCTCTCTCTCTCTCTCGCTGTGGGGGCGATCGGGACACAAAAGCAAGTGTCAAAATGAGTTTTAAATTTGTCTTGTGTGTGTTTCCATATATGGCGCATTGAGTGTTGCTGTGCTCTTTATGATCCCGTCCTCTCGGTGCTCATATTCATCCAGATATGTGCTTTCCATACAAACTGCACTTGAAGTGTTTGAGTCATGTGACCCATGTTGGCCTAGAGGTCGTGACCTCGCTACTTTTAAAATCATACGTCATCATTTTGACATCATCTATTGAATTTATTAACTGTAGTAAAAATGTGTCCCACCTGCACAGCATTATTGTTACTGTTAACCAGCTATAAACTAAATAACGAGTTATTCCTAGAGTCTGCGGTCCTGCTACCCACTCTGGAGTGTTCATTTAAAAAAATTAAACATTAAAAAAAATATTGCTGTAAAATGTGTGTATATCTGTTTAGTGCTATGAAATAATCTTACACAAACCAGACACTATGTTTAGACATAAATGTAGCTTATAGTATTGCAAAAATAAGATAATTAATAATAAATAATTATAATAAAGTAATGTTACACTGACCAGAATTGTATACTGTATTTAGATATAAACTTGGCTTACAGTATTGCGGTTAATTTGCAGATGTCATTTAAAATAATTATTGATAAATAATTGTAATTAAATAATTAATAAAATTATGTATAATAAAACAACACATATTATTTAGCTTGACCTGCTGAAAGTGATACTTTGCGACAAAATTATAATTTTTTGCTCAATTTGTACCGAAAGTGTGAATCTGCCATGACAATAAATCTGACAGTAATGTGCCATTTTATGATTTTTTTTATTTTGAATAAATATTGTGTAAAGTAAAAGTATTCAAGTCTGATTCAGTTGTATCATGTGCACTAATAGTGTGTGTGTGTGTGTGTGTGTGTGTGTGTGTGTGTGTGTGTGTGTGTGTGTGTGTGTGTGTGTGTGTGTGTGTGTGTGTGTGTGTGTGTGTGTGTGTGTGTGTGTGTGTGTGTTCAGATGGAAGGTGTGTGTCTCCATGTTCTCGGCCTCACACTCCTCTGAATGGCCACGCACACGACTCCCCCGGCTGGAGCCGCCAGCTCCGCGTCAGAGATGGAGACCAGTTCTACCTGTTGGATCAAGAGGAGGTGAACACACACACACACACACACACACACACACTCACAGCTGTGAACACTAGAGGGAGCTGCAGGCCTTTGATGACACTTTGACTCTCTTGGATCATCAGTGTTGAAAAAGCTGCTTGCAAACTCTAATGCGCCTACAAACCAATCATATAAATATATCATTTTTATATAGAAGCATTATATTTACATTTAATAATTTAGCAGATGCTTTTATCCAAAGTGACTTAGACATGAGGAGAGCAATACAAGCAATCAAACCATCAATAGACGCACAATATGCGAGTGCTGTGACCAGTCCCAGTTATTCTACGGATACATTAATCAGGAAACATTTGAAAACTGCGTTTTCATTTAAAAAACGCTCTCCGTCCACACTGGCGTCTTACAAAAGTTTCTCATCCACACTGAAAACACTAAATTCCCCTTACTGCGCATGCGTTAAACCTCACAAAAGCTTGCCTAGATGAGACAGACGGAAAAATAAATGATAAAGTTATCACGCAATTCTTCTGGCAGGATAATTTTATTTAGCAAAATATCTCCGCATCCACTGATCGTCCAGGTCACACTCACTCACCGTTATATGTTTGGTGTAAAACGCTAAAACTGCTCTCATGTTTCACAGCACATAACAGGCACAATACCGGAATAAACATGAATATCTATTGGTGCAATATGAATATAAGTTTCTTGAATATGGCTAAAGACTGATGATGCACCACAAGACACTGTTCACCTGCAGAACACAAGCTTCTGGAGACACATCGGTCTGGAGTAGTGAGTTTAGGTGTAGAGGAGCAGAGCCAGTGGTTGATCTGTAGGAGAACATCAGTGCCTTGAGTTTGATGCGAGCAGAAAATGAGCAACCAGTGCAAGTTTATGAGGAGAGGAGTGACGTGTGTCTCTTCGGCTCGATAAACACACTCTAGCTGCAGCATCTGGATCAGTTGCAGAGGTTTGACAGATGCTGGAAGGAGAGAGCATTACAATAGTCCCGTCTGGAGGGAACAAGAGCTTGGATGAGGAGTTGTGTAGCTCCGATAGGAAGGGCCTGATCCTCCTAATGTTGTATAAAGCAAATCCTCAATTGATCATCAATCACAACTCCAAGGTTCCTGGATGTTATGGATGATGAACCTACAGCTGAATGGAGAAGTTGTGATGAAGTGATCGGTTGTGTGAGAACACAAGCAGTTCTGTCTTCATAAGGTTGAGTTGAAAGTCCTTCATCCAGCAAGAAATTTCAAGATGCAAGCAGCTCCCGTCGAATCATCCGGCTGGATTGAGAGGTTGAGTTGTGTGTGATCAGCATAACAGTGATGGGATAAACCATGTTTCTGAATGACAGATCTAGTGCTGACATGAAGATGGAGAAGAGAAGTGGCCCCAGCACTGAGCCCTGAGGCACTCCAGTAGCTAGATGATAGCAGTGATGGGATAAACCATGTTTCTGAATGATAGATCTAGTGATGACATGTAGATGGAGAAGAGAAGCGGTCCCAGCACTGAGCCCTGAGGCACTCCAGTAGCTAGATGATAGCAGTGATGGGATAAACCATGTTTCTGAATGATAGATCTAGTGATGACATGTAGATGGAGAAGAGAAGCGGTCCCAGCACTGAGCCCTGAGGCACTCCAGTAGCTAGATGATAGCAGTGATGGGAAAAAACATGTTTCTGAATGATAGATCTAGTGATGACATGTAGATGGAGAAGAGAAGCGGTCCCAGCACTGAGCCCTGAGGCACTCCAGTAGCTAGATGATAGCAGTGATGGGAAAAAACATGTTTCTGAATGACAGAACTAGTGATGACATGTAGATGGAGAAGAGAAGCGGTCCCAGTACTGAGCCCTGAGGCACTCCAGTAGCTAGATGATAGCAGTGATGGGATAAACCATGTTTCTGAATGACAGATCCTAGTGATGACATGTAGATGGAGAAGAGAAGCGGACCCAGCACTGAGCCCTGAGGCACTCCAGTAGCTAGATGATAGCAGTGATGGGAAAAACCATGTTTCTGAATGACAGAACTAGTGATGACATGTAGATGGAGAAGAGAAGCGGTCCCAGTACTGAGCCCTGAGGCACTCCAGTAACTAGATGATAACAGTGATGGGATAAACCATGTTTCTGAATGACAGATCCTAGTGATGACATGTAGATGGAGAAGAGAAGCGGACCCAGCACTGAGCCCTGAGGCACTCCAGTAGCTAGATGATAACAGTGATGGGATAAACCATGTTTCTGAATGACAGATCTAGTGATGACATGTAGATGGAGAAGAGAAGCGGTCCCAGTACTGAGCCCTGAGGCACTCCAGTAGCTAGATGATAACAGTGATGGGATAAACCATGTTTCTGAATGACAGATCTAGTGATGACATGTAGATGGAGAAGAGAAGTGGTCCCAGCACTGAGCCCTGAGGCACTCCAGTAGCTAGATGATAACAGTGATGGGATAAACCATGTTTCTGAATGACAGATCCTAGTGATGACATGTAGATGGAGAAGAGAAGCGGACCCAGCACTGAGCCCTGAGGCACTCCAGTAGCTAGATGATAACAGTGATGGGATAAACCATGTTTCTGAATGACAGATCTAGTGATGACATGTAGATGGAGAAGAGAAGCGGTCCCAGTACTGAGCCCTGAGGCACTCCAGTAGCTAGATGATAACAGTGATGGGATAAACCATGTTTCTGAATGACAGATCTAGTGATGACATGTAGATGGAGAAGAGAAGCAGTCCCAGCACTGAGCCCTGAGGCACTCCAGTAGCTAGATGTTGGGTCTTTGACACCTCACCACTCCAGTGTGAAGAGAGGTGTTGAAAATGTGAGTGATTGAGAGCGAGTAAACCTGAAGAAAAAGTGGTCTAAAGGAGATGATTGGGGATATGATCAAGTGGACAGGTAGTAGGTGATTGGAAAGGATGAGTTCGGAAACTTCTGCCTCTGAGAGTGGAGAGATGGAGGGGAGAGTGTGTGTGTGTGTTTGCTGTTAAGATATGGTTGTCAGTGTGTGGTGTGGAGAATTGGCCTCTGATGGTGGTTGTTTTATTTATGAAGAATGTGGCAAAATCGTCAGCTGTTAGGTTTAATGAAGGAGGAGGATTAAGAAGAGAGAAGAAGGTTTTGAAAAGTATGTGAGAGTCAGAAGAAATCAAGCGTAGTGTCAGTTCTGGCATGTCATGTTAGTCAAGCTCGCATCAGTGACTCAGCTGATCCTCTACTATAGGAACACGACACTATCACTGTACACATATATCAGCTCCTCAGTATTATCAGCAGCGATCGCGATTCTCAGGAGCTGATGACCTCCTCCCTCCCAGCTCCACTTGTCAGTCAGGATTTGTCGTTCTCATTCCCCTTGAATCAGACTAAATTCTCGATATATGTTGTACATTAAAATATTGAATTAATGATATCTGCAATACATTCATGTTGGCTCTGTTCTGTTTACCCTAAGGGGGTTATTGCTACTAACTTACCCAGTTAGCAGTTCTTACCCAGAACAGAACCATACCGCCAATGCAAACTGTATGCTAATTGTCAATCGTATTTAACAATAGTGGTCCAGACAGAATTGCTAATTTTGTTGTGATAGTAAGTCATTTTAGCAGTAGAGACAATAGCAGAAAAGGAAGAGGGGGGGGGGGGGTGATACAAACCGATGTCAGCGAGATCTTTCTAAAGTTTAGAGCGATGTTCTCAGGGAACATCAGATAACCAGGGGGTGGCGCGGGCTGGCCAGGATGAAAGGGGGCAGAAGTCGTCTAAACAAGATGTTAGAGTAGAGAAAAGAGTGTCAGTTGCACTGTTAGTATCTAGTGTTGAGAGCCGATTAGGGGAGGAAGTGTGGATGAGACCAAAGAGGGTGAGAGTGAACGAAGGTTACGCCTAAAAGTGCCCTATGCCCTAGGCATTACAATGAATTGTCGGATACTAAACACGTGTATATATACAGTATGTGGCAAGCAGGGCGGGCCGAGAGCTGTGGGAACGGAGCGAGTGAGTGTTAATGAGTTTCACCTGTGCACAACACCGGTCTCGAGTCTCACGGAGGAGTAAAGGGAAGAGTGACGACAGTGAAGGATGAGAGAGGACCAGGCCTGGACTATACGTTGTGTTTTGTTTATGCGGCAGTCGTCTATGAGGGGCTGCTGCTTTACTTTAGTTTAGTTTATTTTGTCATTAATGTTACGCTGAATGTTTGCATAGTTCCCGCCTCCTTCTACCTTGAGCCTTTGAAACGTTAGGGCCAAAACCCGGGGAGAAGGTGAAACGTGCCGTCGAAGAGGCCTTGCCAATGAACTGAGCAGAATCTACCGCCAATGAACTTTGTTACAATAAATATCAATATATATCAAACACGTGATCTTGTCGTATAATGAAGGTGCAGCATCAGAATGAACCGATTCACTACAGTAAATCAGACTTCAGAAAGTGTGAATCTGATCATCACTACTGAAGAATGCAGTTAAGCTAATCGCATTGGCAGTTAGCAATAATCAAAGTGAATCTTACACTTATTACATTATTATTATATATAGATGAGGTGTTGTATGATAAATGTGTGTTTGTGTTGTCAGGTTCATCCATTGATGAATGATCACCGTCACGTCTCTCACCGACACAAACTGCTGCGCAGGACCGTCAGCGTACCTGCAGATAGCAGACCCCATCCTGAGACAGGTACACACACACACACACACACACACTTATACACACACACACACACACACACACACACACACACACACACGCACACACACACACACACACACACACACACACACACACATACACACACACACTCAATCACACACGCACACACACACACACACACGCACACACACACACACACATACACACACACACTCAATCACACACACACACACACACACACACACACACACGCACACACACTCAATCACACACACACACACACACGCACACACACACACACACATACTTATACACACACACACACATACTTATATACACACACACATACAGACACGCCCACTCAATCACACACACACACTTATACACACACACACACATACTTATATACACACACACACACATACAGACACGCCCACTCAATCACACACACACACACACACACACATACAGACACACCCACTCACTCAATCACACACACACACACACACACATATGTATATACACACACACAGACACACACTTATATACACACACACACACACACACACATACAGACAGACAGACACACACACACACTCAATCACAATAACACACACACACACTTACACACACACACACACACACACACACACATACAGACAGACAGACAGACACACACTCAATCACACACACACACACACACAATCACTCTCACATAAACACACACACACAATAACACACACACACACACACACACACCCACATAACTGTTCATTCTGTAACTATATTGTTCTGTTTATTAAGAAATCAAAGAAGGAACTGGTGTGAAGTCATTTAAAAAAAAATCTGGCCAAAGCATGAATAGTTCGCTCGGCTGGTAAACACCTCTGAACTCCCATTGGTCAGTGTCGATGATGTAATAGGTGGGTGCGGCTCTGAGGCTCCGCCTTTCTTCTGTTCAGACACGAGTAACACACATGAACACACTGGAGACACTGGAGACTGGAGACACGCTTTATTTCATGATTGGTTGTCCATCAGCTGGAGAAAATGCTGAAGTGATTCCAGCGCTGTCGTTCCTCCGTGTGGTTATGGTTACAAGTGTGCTGTGAACTTCACTGTTCTCTCAGAGTTAGAGCAATTATTAAAACTTTATAGTTATAGTTATTGTTTCACATTATATTTGAGAATAGAATGCCTTTATTATAGTTATTGTTCTTGATGTGAACGACAGGCTCTTAAAGGGATAGTTCACTTTGAAATTAAATGTTGGTGTGTTTTATCTTCCTGAAGTTCATCCAAGATGTCTTTGTCTCCGCTGTAGTTTCAATGTTGATATTTTTAGGTCAACCCGTTCTTGTCTGTCAGTCATATAATGCAGGTCTATAGGCACTGTCTCTAAAAGCATGCAGAGAAAAGTCCACATTACACAATTCCCCATCGTAAGTGCACATTGATGGCCTAAGCTCGCTGAACTCATCCGGGAGTGTTGAGTTTTCACTTATTCCCAGTTTGTAAGCCTTCTATCTTGACACACGACTCGCTTCATTGTTCAGGCCAATCACAGGCATACGTTGAGCCGTACAGCCAATCACACGCGTTTCTGCTGAGTTTAAAAATGCCACGTCCAATCGAAGGCGGTTAGATTAGTTTCCGGGGAAGAAATCCGGTGTAAACAGATCAGATGGACGTGGTTGTGTAAAAGAGAAAAAAACTATATAAATACTGTTCGTTTTATCACACAAACCGCTTGTTTCGTGTCTTAGGCCATCAATGTGCACTTACGGTGGGGAATTGTGTAATTTGGACTTTTCTCTGCATGCTTTTGGAGACAGTGCCTATAGACCTGCATTATATGACTGACAGACAAGAACGGTTTGACCTAAAATATCAACATTGAAACTCCTGCGGAGAACATACCAAAATTAATTTCAAAGTGAACTATCCCTTTAAGAAACTATCCATCGATACCATCCATATTATTTATTTATTATTCTATGAATGTTAAAAGGTTCGTAAACATTTGCACTTCAAGACTTTCGTATATTAAGGGGTATATATATATATCGATGCTTTCAGTGTGTGTCCAAACGTACAGAAATATACATGTGTGAACACAAGCCTGATCGTCCACAGCAGGAGTTCTGCCGCATTTACATATTCCTTAGTCGACTGTATTTATATTCATACCTAAACACACATATTTACACATAAACATATGCAAAACTCTCTCTCTCTCTCTCTCTCTCTCTCACACACACACACACACACACACACACACACACACACACACACACACACACACACACACACACACACACACACACACACACACTTACTGTATCTGATTATAAATGCTGCCTGTGATGAACACTGATACATGTGATTGTATTCCAGGAGCTGAATCACACACACACACACACACACACACACACACACACACACACACACACACACACACACACACACACTCACAGCTATTCTGCTGGTTACCATGACAATAATTACAGATCGCGGTAGCTGTGTGTTAACCGATGGCTCTGGGGAGCGAAAGCACTTTGGCCGACCATCTTTCACTCTCTCTCTCTTTATTTTTCCTTTTGCTTTATACTCGTTCTTATTTAATATGGAGGACGGCCATCCACAGATTGAAGGCTTGTGTTGTCATGGAAACTGTAAGTCGTTGTGCCACTAGCCAGCTCCCCCACGGTGAGCCGGTTGGTTCGTTCCAGACTGAACCATCGAGTGGGTGTGTGTGACCCGTGTTCAGCTCTAGTGCGAGTGTGTGTTATTCACAATATTGATGGTCCTTTCATGAATTAAAAAAAAAAATATCATAAAATTATTTTGATATGAGGCATTCGAAGCATTAGCAGAATGGGTCCGGCAGCATGGGTCATGTTAGAAGCAGCGTTATCATTAGGAGAAACGATTTCATGGTGACTTTAAATCTGTTAGTCACTGAATGTAGAAGAACAGCTGTTTAAGTGAATCTAATGTAGTTAATTGCGCCAGTAATATCACTAATATATCTTCTGACACAGAGTTTATTTCACCTTCTCAATTTAAAAATCAAGCGATCTCGTCCAGCGCGGGAATCGAACCCGTCGATCTGTGTGAAGAGCGCCTGACAGGCCGTTAATACGGACTAAAAACGTCATTTGTGGAAGTTTCTCATGTTTAATGTTAGTTAATCTGACATGTTCTTGGCTCGCTCTTGCGTTTATTTTACCTTCTCAATTAATCAATCGATCTTGTTCAGGGCGGGAATCGAACCCGGGTTTGTCTATATGAAGAGCGCAGACAGTTAATACAGAATAAGAACATGTCAGTTGTCGGAGTTTCTAATGTTTAATATGAGTTAATCTGACATGTTGTTGAGTTTATTTTACCTTCTCAATTAATAAAGATCAATCGATCTCGTCCAGCGCGGGAATCGAACCCGGGTCGATCTGAAGAGCGGCTGACGGACGGTTAACGCGCCCGAAGTTCCTAATGTTCAATGTTACTCAATCAAGGTTGTGTGTTAATGACGTGCAGATTTTAACAGTGCGCAGTGTGTGTGTGTGTGTGTGTGTGTGTGTGTGTGTGTGTGTGTGTGTGTGTGTGTGTGTGTGTGTGTGTGTGTGTGTGTGTGTGTGTGTGTGTGTGTGTGTGCACGCGCATGTGTAGGGGTAGTAGCAGATCTCTGCTCAGTCTGTCAGACACGCTCTGTAGGGCTGCATGATTTCTCTTGCCAGTGTGAGTGTGAGATGAAGATGAGGAGGATGATGCGCGCGCGGTCCGCCCACGCAGGATCATTCCTGACTCGCGCGCTGCGCGTCTAAACCCGTCGCGCTGAATATATCACATTTATTTTCGATGAAGACGATGGTGCGGGAGTAACGGGATGAAGACCATCAACACCATCGGCGACATGATTACGAACCCGCCGCGGAGCGAACGATGAGAAACGCGTTACCCTGGAAACGGCGGAGACTCGAGCGAGCGCAGGCCGAGGAGAGAGCACCGAACGCCGGACTGAAGACGCAGGAACACCCGCTGAAGGACGCGGAGCTCCACTTGCGCGAGTTATGCATGACATATTCATGATGTTCATATTCATGAGGGAACGAAATGCCTTTTCAATAAGCCAGTGATGAAGATGATGATACTGATGATGATGAAGAGCACTGCACATGTCCACAGAAGCTGCAAACTTCCCTGCATCACTGGCTCCTGTGAGGAGGACCCTTCATGTCTGACAGAATTAGATTGTCCCGCGAGACTGAACTGATCTGAGGACAGTGAGAATGACGGATGAGGGAGGGATAGTTTGACTGATTCTCAGTGCTTGTTGCTGGCCTGGAGAGAGAGAGACAGCAGCGCTGAGGCCTGACGCCTCCGGTCTCTCTTCTTCGGTAAGTCACTGCGGGGACGTGAAAACTCTCAAACTAATACTCATTTGTCCTTGAAAATTAAGTATATATCAAAGGAAATTATGTTTTCCGTTTGATTTGTTTTGACATCTTCCGCATTGGGCTTAAATATTGAAGAATGTGTTTTCTTGCGCATATATTTAAAGTGCTATGTTATGCCATTTTAAATACTGTGGTGTAGTTTTGGCGTCTCCTACAATAGTTCTCATGCAGTCAAGGTCAAAAACACACATTTCCTCATAATCTCCACAGCTCTTTTCTCTCAGTCTCTGAAACGCTTCGTTCGAAGATTCAGTTTCTAAACCCCGCCTCTCTGAGAGTTGCTCTGCTCTGATTGGTCAGACACCAAACGCTCATTATCATATCTGAATCTCAGCTCTTGATCACAGTGATACGAACAGTGACGATGGCGTGGGTTCTACCGTATCGATCTCAGAAAACAGCGTCTTCTCCACACGAACAACACGAACCGAACTCTTCCAGTCTCAGATACACTAGTGTTTGAGGGCGGAGCTAAGAGACGCTGCTCAGCCAATCAACACCACAGGCTGGTATTATGCTAATTGGTTACAAACCTCCGCTCGTTTCAGGTCAGAACTTCAGAATCGATTCTTTTGACCGTTATTTCTCGTGCACTTTGATCTTTAAAACTTTTCAGACTTTTAACATTCACACAAAGCTCTTTGACACACTACATGAGATATTCCATAAAGCATATTAGGGGCAGTTTAACGTGAAGAGCTCTTCATATGCAGGTATTGTGAGTGCAGTGCAGAAACCCGCTGGCAGGATGGTGATTGGTTGCCAGGTCGCAGCTCTGCTGTTGCTAGGGTGTCCGGGTCAGTCTGGACTGTCATGTTCTGGTCATTCTGGTGTAAATGTTGCATCACCTGCACACTCTGGGCTCAAAAACATCATCTGAGGAATCATTCGAAGCGGTTCTATTTACATTTATGCTTTCGGCAGACGCTTTTACACATTTACATTCTGATCAGTTCTTGCTTCCGAGTCGAACCCATGACCTTGGCGTCGCAAGCCTCAGCGCTCCACTGGAAAGCTCGCGCTGTTGTTCTCGGTAAGCGTCAGTCTCCTGTGAGGGATTGTGGGATTGACTGTTGAGAACATCAGAAAGTTGAGAGACGCTGAACTTCATGCAAACAAGATGAGAAAGGAATGCAGAGGAGGAGACTGGCTTCACAGTTTCTGGGGGATTTAGTGTCTAAATTGCATCATATTTTTATTGCTATATTAAATTCAGATTCGGGTTTATCTTTGATCTCAGGCCGGTATAGAGTGACTGCAGCTGCTCGTCTCATTGATTCGGTGTGTGTGTGTGTGTGTGTAGTGCAGGTGCACAGATACACCAGTGACCGCATCGCTATTGATGCATTTGATCAGATCGATGATATCACACTTCATTTCTCTCATCTTAGCCTCTTCATGACATGTTTCTATAATGAATTTAATGCAGAATATAAAATGCATTAAATGTATTTCTTATTGTGCACAAAATATAATCATAAACGTATATATACAGGTGAAACTCGAAAAGTTGCAAAAGTTCATTTATTTCAGTAATTCATCAAGCCTTTATTTGTTATAATTTTGATGATTATGGCTTACAGCTTATGAAAACCTTTTAACAATATTTTGAATTAGTTTTTTTTTAATAAGCTGTAAAATTTAATTTCATAATAAAATTTAGTGCAAAGTATTTAATGCATTAAGTTGAATTATTATAATGCAAAAATATAATACAAAGAATTCCATTTAGTGCAAAGTATAGGCCTATCTATTATGTTTAATTTAATTATTATAGTGCTAAAAAATATGTAAAATATATATAATGCAAACAATAAAATTCACTGCAAAGTATATAATGCGTTAAATTGATTTTTTATAGTGCAAAAAATATTAAAATATATAATAAATATTATAAAGAATTACATTTACTGCAAAGTAAACCCTGCATTAAATTTAATTATTGTGTAAAAAATATATAATATACTGTATAATGCAAAAATATAATGCAAAGAATTAAACGTACGGCAAATTTTATAGTGCATTAAACTGAATTCCTACAGTGCAAAAATATAAGTATCATGCAAACAAGTGCTGCATGCTGTGGTAGTTCATAAACGTCTTCTTTAGGTGTTTAAAACCAGCGTCTGGTCATTTCACAGCCGGGGAGTCGCTGGCACACATGTGCAGTAAAGCCAGATGTGAAATACAGGTAATGAAACCCTTTTAATCCAGAATGTCTATATTTAGGCTTTGGTTGATTCTGCAGAGAAGGATGCGATGTGATCTCCTCCAGCAGAGATCCACACAGATGTCTGATATATTATTCATATATGATCTTTACTGGCTGTAGATCAACCGTCAGCTAAAAGGGTTCACCAGAAATACACATTATGTTCTCATATTTCACCATCATCACTAGCGCAACAAGACAAACAGCGACATAACAACAGCCCATATAACTCATATTCTTCTGATGCTTTGTGTGAAATTAAGTAACCACTTATATTTTGCCACGGTCGTGGGTTTGATATCCAGGGAATGCATGATAATACATTATACACCATATATAGACTGAAAGCAATGCAAGTCACTTTGGATAAAAGCATCTGGCAACTGCATAAATGTCACACAAAGCATCATCGTGTGACTTCAGAAGACTTCAGTATTAAAAGTATTTCAATTAAAACTATTGGAAACACTTTACTTGAAACGTTTGTCTAAGGGACCGTTCGGTATTTATGGAATGGGCCACCGGAGGAAAATAGGGGAGGGTCATGCCTTTTTATTCTTTGTTGAGGGGAGGGTCATCCAACTTTTTTTAGTCTAGGGGGAGGGTCACCCAACTTTTGTATTCATGAAAACAACAAACTTTCAAAGTGGCTTGTTTTGTGCATATTTTTCCATGTAGCTCTCTCAGTCTCGGTCCCCCCATAGCTAGCAGATGGGTCTGACCCAACAAAAAACAGACGCGAAAGATCAAGTCCAGTTTGGCGCTGTTTAACAGTGCGCGCGCGCTCAGAAAAAGTGCATCATGTCAGAACAGAACGCCAATGAAATGTTTACCACGAGCAAATAATAAACTTTTGTGATTGCGAATCACAAGCAGTGTCCTGTGAGTGTGTCCTACGTCGATGTAGCCTACGTCGAGTTTAATTGGGACTGAGGCGCCAGAACTGCAGCTGATAGAATGTGCGCTGTAGTGTGTGTGATAGCGATACTACCACATTTCTTCAAAAGCAGATCGTGGAGATATTAAATCATCCACGATCAAAAATTTTGATATCGCATAAGGACAAGTATAAAACAACTGTTAGGCTATCATGTCTGAAAACAAACACAAATAACGCGTGCTACATTGGGGCTGTTTACACCTGGCCACTTCATGCGTTTTCTCAGATCGGATAGCTATCTATCAAAACGATTTCATTTACATCTGGTGTGGTCGCATAAATGCGTTTTTGCAAAACGGATTTAAATCCTATCTTCAATTCTTCAAATAGTTTGCACGTTGGCTCATCTGCAGTGCGTGTTGCAGTAGCGTCGTCATATCTGGCTATAACATGACAGCCTATAACACGCTCTCACATTTATTTTTATTTTATTGCATTTTTTGGGAGGAGTACAATTTACATATGTGGTTTCAACAACCAGATGCATTTACACTTGTTCAGTTTTGTCTGGAATGTGGCCCAGACCTCCCCTGAAGTGGTTTGAGCGATCGGATTCAAATCCGTCTCAAATGCGTTTCGGAGGGCATTTATACCTGGTCTTTAGGGCTGGATACCGAGTCTCGATAGTTTTTAGGTATCGACCGAATTGCCTCGATACTATCGAGTATCGAAAAATGGCATGTTGTTCGGTTCCAGATTTCGATACCGCGCACATACTCATATGAGACGCGCGCGCACGCACAAACTCGACGCGCATACTTGTAGGCTATGAGACGCGAGGAGGACACACACAAACTCTCCGCGCACATATTCATATGAGACGCGAGCCTACACACACAAACTCTCCGCGCACATATTCATATGAGACGCGAGCACACACACACAAACTCTCCGCGCACATATTCATATGAGACGCGAGGACACACACATAATAGGCTACCTTAAAGATGTGGAAAAGTCGATCAAAAGTGTGGGTACATTTCTCCAGACTCGATGCCAACAGTGCGATGCAGTATTTGCGGTAAAATAATTGCTGCAAAGACCGATAAATATATGAAGACCTTGACAGTGCACGGAGTAAACATAAGAGCAGAAAGTTGCTCCGTCTTCGACTGGTAAATGAAGAGATACCTTGTTGATCTGACAGTGTAAATATTGCAATAAATAATAACCTACTGAATGTACACTGCCGTTCAAAAATGTGTTGGTTTACTTGACTAGTCAGAATTTTTTTTCAGTAAGGATGCATTAAAGTGATCAAAGGTGACATTAAAACATGTGTAATGTTACAAAATATTTCGTTTTTAAATAAATGCTTTTCTTTTGAATTTTTTATTCATCAAAAAATCATGAAAAAATGTAGGCCTATCATAGTTTCCAAAATACTTTTGGATACTTACTAATTAAATAATGTCAAATATAGTAAATGTATTGTTGCCATATACTACTAAATATTTGACTAGTCACACGTTAATTTCTGCTTAAATACTGCATGGGATATAGCCCATTCTGCGCTCAAGCGCATGTATAATCTTGCCGCAAAAACAGGCAAATATGTATTTAAAAATAACGATGCATTTTAATTGTTTATTAAAATACTATTTTTTTCTAAATCAGTGTCTGCTGCAAACATGTCTCCATACATCTCCGCTGTAAAGTGCGCCTTTAAGAGAAATGCATCTTTCATACGGATTACATCAGATGATATTTGCTTTCGATTTGATTTTTTTCGTTTTTAAAAGTGGACATATCAAGCTTTATATAGATATTTTTTTCATATATTTGAGGCTAGTATGCTATATAGCCTACGATATGTTTCTGTTTTTTTTTTTTTTTTTTTTTTTTTGACGCGCTACAGTTCACGGAGACCATGAAAGACCCTGATTGTTTTATTTTATTTTACGAAAGCAAAAGTTTTCTTGTTATTGTGAGTTTACACAAATAAAAGTATTGCGACTGATGCATTATTCTTTTCTGTATGGCCATAAATAGAGTATTTTAAGTTGTTTCCACTGTTGATCGCATCGGCGCCTCCATGTCATGCAGTGCGCGCTACACACTCGCACTTGGTTATGCGCCTAAGAACAGCGAACAAATATCTAGGTTAATGTTAGAGTGAGCGGCCATGCCAGACGGATAATCCTCATGTTTAACAAATCAAATCATGCAGTTTCTACCGCGTGTCAGCGCTGCGCCAGTTTGAAAAAGGCGGGTGTGCAGGCGTCTTTTAATGAACGTTTGGTGTAGAGGCATAGATATATCTGAACATCTTTGCCAAGCGCAAACCAGTACAGAAGTAATAATCAATAAATGATCGGGGAGGGTCATGCCTTTTTTCACAATCATTTTGGAGGGTCATAGAAAAATTTATTGCTGGCGAAGGGAGGGTCAAGTCTTTTTTGACTATTGATCTCAAAACTCCTCCGGTGGCCCCATAAATAAATAACGAACAGTCCCTAATGCATTATAAAGCTATTAGTTAATGCATTATTTCTCTTCATAAATCATTCTAGTTAATATGCATTATAATATATAATAAAAACGCATAACAATATTTGCAGATTCCTTGTTACATTTGATATGACATTGGTTGTTTGTCATGAGTTTTAATTCATTATACTTTCTAAAGGTGTAACAGTGAAATAATACATGCTATAATGCATTATAAATACAAAATTCTGTCATGTGACTCAGCAGCAATAACAGCAGCAGCAGCAGTAATAACAGTAACAACAGCAGCAATAACAGTAACAGCAGCAATAACAGTAACAGCAGTAATAACAACAGCAGCAGTAATAACAGCAGCAGCAGCAATAACAACAGCAGCAGTAATAACAGCAGCAGCAGCAGCAATAACAACAGCAGCAGTAATAGCAGCAGCAATAACAGCAGCAGTAATAACAGCAGCAGCAATAACAGCAGCAGCAATAACAGCAGCAGTAATAACAGCAGCAGCAATAACAGCAGCAGCAGCAATAACAGTAACAGCAGCAGCAGTAATAACAGCAGCAGTAATAACAGCAGCAGCAATAACAGCAACAGCAGCAATAACAGTAACAGCAGCAGCAGTAATAACAGCAGCATCAGCAATAACAGCAGCAGCAGTAATAACAGCAGCAGTAATAACCGCAGCAGCAGTAATAACAGCAGCAGTAATAATAGCAGCAGCAGCAATAACAGCAGCAGCAGTAATAACAGCAGCAGCAGTAACAGCAGCAGTAATAACAGCAGCAGTAATAACAGCAGCAGCAGTAACAGCAGCAGTAATAACAGCAGCAGCAGCAATAACAGCAGCAGCAGCAATAACAGCAGCAGCAGTAATAACAGCAGCAGCAGTAACAGTAATAACAGCAGCAGCAGCAGTAATAACAGCAGCAGCAGTAATAACAGCAGCAGCAGTAATAACAGCAGCAGCAGCAATAACAGCAGCAGCAGTAATAACAGCAGCAGTAATAACAGCAGCAGTAATAACAGCAGCAGCAGCAATAACAGCAGCAGCAGTAATAACAGCAGCAGCAGTAATAACAGCAGCAGCAGCAATAACAGCAGCAGCAGCAATAACAGCAGCAGCAGTAATAACAGCAGCAGCAGTAATAACAGCAGCAGCAGCAATAACAGCAGCAGCAGTAATAACAGCAGCAGCAGTAATAACAGCAGCAGCAGCAATAACAGCAGCAGCAGTAATAACAGCAGCAGCAGTAATAACAGCAGCAATAACAGTAACAACAGCAGCAGTAATAACAGCAGCAGCAATAACAGCAGCAGCAGTAATAACAGCAGCACCAATAACAGCAGCAGCAGTAATAACAGTAACAGCAGCAGCAATAACAGTAACAGCAATAACAGCAGCAGCAGTAATAATAGTAACATCAGCAGCAATGACAGTAACAGCAATATCAGCAGCAGCAGCAATATCAGTAACAGCAGCAGCAATAACAGTAACTGCAGCAGCAATAACAGTAACAGCAGCAGAAATATCAGTAACAGCAGCAGCAATAACAGTAACAGAAGCAGCAATAACAGTAACAGCAGCAGCAATACCAGTAACAGTAATAACAGTAACAGCAGCAATTACAGCAGCAATAACAGTAACATCAGCAGCAATAACAGTAACATCAGCAGAAATATCAGTAACAGCAGCAGCAATAACAGTAACATCAGCAGAAATATCAGTAACAGCAGCAGCAATAACAGTAACTGCAGCAGCAATATCAGTAACAGCAGCAGAAATATCAGTAACAGCAGCAGCAATAACAGTAACAGCAGCAATAACAGTAACAGCAGCAGCAATACCAGTAACAGTAATAACAGTAACAGCAGCAATTACAGCAGCAATAACAGTAACATCAGCAGCAATAACAGTAACAGCAGCAGCAATAACAGTAACATCAGCAGCAATAACAGTAACAGTAATAACAGCAGCAGCAATAACAGTAATAACAGCAGCAGCAATAACAGTAACAACAGCGGCATTAACAGCAGCAGTAATAACAGTAACAGCAGCAGCAGCAATAACAGCAGCAGTAATAACAGTAACAGCAGCAGTAATAACAGTAACAGCAGCAGCAGTAATAACAGCAGCAGTAATAACAGTAACAGCAGCAGTAATAACAGTAACAGCAGCAGCAATACCAGTAACAGTAATAACAGTAACAGCAGCAGTAATAACAGTAACAGCAGCAGCAGTAATAACAGCAGCAGTAATAACAGTAACAGCAGCAGTAATAACAGTAACAGCAGCAGCAATACCAGTAACAGTAATAACAGTAACAGCAGCAATTACAGCAGCAATAACAGTAACATCAGCAGCAATAACAGTAACAGCAATAACAGTAACATCAGCAGCAATAACAGTAACAGTAATAACAGCAGCAGCAATAACAGTAATAACAGCAGCAGCAATAACAGTAATAACAGCAGCAGTAATAACAGTAACAGCAGCGGCATTAACAGCAGCAGTAATAACAGTAACAGCAGCAGCAGCAATAACAGCAGCAGTAATAACAGTAACAGCAGCAGTAATAACAGTAACAGCAGCAGCAGTAATAACAGCAGCAGTAATAACAGTAACAGCAGCAGTAATAACAGTAACAGCAGCAGTAATAACAGTAACAGCAGCAGTAATAACAGTAACAGAAGCAGCAGCAATAACAGCAGCAGTAATAACAGTAACAGCAGCAGCAGCAATAACAGCAGCAGTAATAACAGTAACAGCAGCAGTAATAACAGTAACAGCAGCAGCAGTAATAACAGCAGCAGTAATAACAGTAACAGCAGCAGCAGTAATAACAGCAGCAGTAATAACAGTAACAGCAGCAGCAGTAATAACAGCATCAGTAATAACAGTAACAGCAGCAGCAGTAATAACAGCAGCAGTAATAACAGTAACAGCAGCAGCAGTAATAACAGTAACAGCAGCAGCAGTAATAACAGCAGCAGTAATAACAGTAACAGCAGCAGTAATAACAGTAACAGCAGCAGCAGTAATAACAGCAGCAGTAATAACAGTAACAGCAGCAGCAGTAATAACAGTAACAGCAGCAGTAATAACAGTAACAGCAGCAGCAGCAATAACAGCAGCAGTAATAACAGTAACAGCAGCAGCAGTAATAACAGCAGCAGTAATAACAGTAACAGCAGCAGCAGTAATAACAGTAACAGCAGCAGCAGCAATAACAGCAGCAGTAATAACAGTAACAGCAGCAGCAGCAATAACAGCAGCAGTAATAACAGTAACAGCAGCAGCAGTAATAACAGCAGCAGTAATAACAGCAGCAGTAATAACAGTAACAGCAGCAGCAGCAATAACAGCAGCAGTAATAACAGTAACAGCAGCAGCAGCAGCAATAACAGCAGCAGTAATAACAGCAGCAGCATCAATAACAGCAGCAGTAATAACAGTAACAGCAGCAGTAATTACAGTAACAGCAGCAGTAATAACAGTAATAACAGCAGCAGCAATAACAGTAGCAGCAGCAGCAGTAATAACAGAAGTAGTAATAACAGTAACAGCAGCAGCAATAACAGTAACAGCAGCAGTAATAACAGTAACAGCAGCAGTAATAACAGTAACAGCAGCAGTAATAACAGTAATAACAGCAGCAGCAGCAATAACAGTAACAGTAGCAGCAGTAATAACAGCAGCAGTAATAACAGTAACAGCAGCAGTAATAACAGTAATAACAGCAGCAGCAGCAATAACAGTAACAGCAGCAGCAGTAATAACAGTAACAGCAGCAGTAATAACAGTAATAACAGCAGCAGCAGCAGCAATAACAGTAACAGCAGCAGCAGTAATAACAGTAACAGCAGCAGTAATAACAGTAATAACAGCAGCAGCAGCAGCAGCAATAACAGTAACAGCAGCAGCAGTAATAACAGTAACAGCAGCAGTAATAACAGTAATAACAGCAGCAGCAGCAATAACAGTAACAGCAGCAGCAGTAATAACAGCAGCAGTAATAACAGTAACAGCAGCAATAACAGTAACAGCAGCAGCAATAACAGTAACAGCAGCAGCAGTAATAACAGCAGCAGTAATAACAGTAACAGCAGCAGCAGTAATAACAGCAGCAGTAATAACAGTAACAGCAGCAGTAATAACAGTAACAGCAGCAGCAGTAATAACAGCAGCAGTAATAACAGTAACAGCAGCAGTAATAACAGTAACAGCAGCAGTAATAACAGTTACAGCAGCAGCAGTAATAACAGCAGCAGTAATAACAGTAACAGCAGCAGCAGTAATAACAGCAGCAGTAATAACAATAACAGCAGCAGTAATAACAGTAACAGCAGCAGCAGTAATAACAGCAGCAGCAATAACAGTAACAGCAGCAGCAATAACAATAACAGCAGCAGTAATAACAGTAACAGCAGCAGCAGTAATAACAGCAGCAGTAATAACAGTAACAGCAGCAGCAATAACAATAACAGCAGCAGTAATAACAGTAACAGCAGCAGTAATAACAGTAACAGCAGCAGCAATAACAGTAAAAGCAGCAGCAGTAATAACAGTAACAGCAGCAGTAATAACAGTAACAGCAGCAGTAATAACAGTAACAGCAGCAGCAATAACAGTAAAAGCAGCAGCAGTAATAACAGCAGCAGTAATAACAATAACAGCAGCAGTAATAACAGTAACAGCAGCAGTAATAACAGTAACAGCAGCAGCAATAACAGTAAAAGCAGCAGCAGTAATAACAGCAGCAGTAATAACAGTAACAGCAGCAGCAATAACAATAACAGCAGCAGTAATAACAGTAACAGCAGCAGCAGTAATAACAGCAGCAGTAATAACAGTAAAAGCAGCAGCAGTAATAACAGTAACAGCAGCAGCATTAATAACACCAGCAGCAATAACAGTAACAGCAGCAGCAATAACAGTAACAGCAGCAGCAATAACAGTAACATCAGCAGCAATAACAGTAACAGCAGCAGCAATAACAGTAACAGCAGCAGCAGTAATAACAGTAACAGCAGCAGCAGTAATAACAGTAACAGCAGCAGCAGTAATAACAGCAGCAGCAATAACAGTAACAGCAGCAGCAATAACAGTAACAGCAGCAGCAATAACAGTAACAGCAGCAGCAATAACAGTAACAGCAGCAGCAATAACAGTAACAGCAGCAGCAGTAATAACAGCAGCAGCAATAACAGTAACAGCAGCAGCAATAACAGTAACAGCAGCAGCAATAACAGTAACAGCAGCAGCAATAACAGTAACAGCAGCAGCAGTAATAACAGCAGCAGCAATAACAGTAACAGCAGCAGTAATAACAGTAACAGCAGCAGCAATAACAGTAACAGCAGCAGCAGTAATAACAGTAACAGCAGCAGTGTAGCAGATCTATTCTGCCAAGACTGCCAAACATGTCAATATAGTCATATCTATCACCATGCCAAACATTCAGAGAGTTGTCATGACAGACCTGTGGTTACGATTATTCATGCAATACCTGTATTATATTATTAATATAATAACATATAATTAATTATATAATTAATGCAATATTTACTGGATTCAAGTAAAGTTTACCAAAGTATTTTTATGATGCCCATCAAAAATTATTAACTTGCGTTCTATGCAAACAGTGTTATTTTAAAATGATTTATTGTCTATTAGAGTTTATATTAATATTTCAAATGAACTTTTATTTTTTATATTTTCAGTTTTCATTTTGGTTTAATTTTCAGCCATTTTGCTGTTCTTTTGTCATTTTTATTATAGTTTTATTTTATATTATTATTTACGTTTGATAAGTTCAGTTTTATTCAGTTTGTCCAGTTTTTAGTTTTGATTTACTTCCATTTTTCCAATTAATTTTAGTGCTTAAACTTAAGCTTATTGCCGTTATTAGTTGCCAAGGCAATGTTTACATTCTAATGTTTTTATTTGATTTAACTATAATGTTTTTAACAGTTTTCGTTTTGACTAATGATAATAACCCTGCATGGCAACAGCAGAAGCGCTCAGGTTTCGGGGTGAGTGATAATGACAGGGCTGGTTATTGCGTTTAATGGCTGTTTGTTGATGATGTTTGTGAGTTGAACACATGGACTGAGGCTAATGTTCTGAGAGCTGAGATGTTTCTGCTCAAACCCGCCCACACAGAGACCCTTCCTCAAGCATCAGATCTGTGTGTGTGTGTGTGTGTGATACATGTATCAGCGACGCTTTCAGCGATTCCCACCCACACACACACACACACACTTCAGCCTGACATTGCATTAACATCTAGAATGGCGTTCGGTCTGTGTGGGTGTGTTTGTGTGTGTGTGTGTTTCGTGCGCGACCTGATCGCACTCGGGCGAATTGAAAGTGTAATTTACAATCCGTGATTTTATGACTAATTAAAGTCTTTCCGTTGTTTGCGCGAAGCTGCTGTGTGCGGTTGTGTGTGCTTTGCGTGTGCTGAGCTCCGTGTGTATTTTTTGCTTAAACGGAGGCAGTTTCCATGACGACCAAACAAAGACCTCAGATTCAGAACAAAACTTCAAGAAACAGAAGGACTGGGAGTGTGAGCGGAAACTTTACTGTTCATTAGTGCTGATTACTAAGTCAATCCTCCAACAATAAGTGTTACTATTACTACACTTTCCCCTGAAAAATCCCACAGACAAAGCAACTGCTTAGCAACACCCTGACAACGACCCAGAACACCCTAGCAACAAGAAGTTTCTCACAAGTTAATCTCACAATAAGAAGTCCAGATTTTCAGTCCCATCTCATCTGGACTTATAATGGCATGTCTTTAAATAAGAGGAAGTAGCACACAATGATATATTCTTGAAGGCCGCTTTCACACTAGCACTGTGCGCACCCGGGTTCGAAGGATGTCAGAGTTCGGTTTGTTTGCAATCGAACTCGGGTTCGGAACAGGAAAACGAACCAAGTGTGAAAGCGCCCTAAATTAAAGCACTTATGCTTTGTGTTAGTATGTGTTGTACTGCCCTAAAGGGGTCGTCGGATGCCCATGTTCCACAGGCTGGTGTGAGTCTTTAGGGTCTTCATGTAGAGTTTGTAACGTACTTTGGTTAAACTTCCTCAGTGGTTGTGTAAAACAACACGCTTTTTACCTCCTCAAAAACAGCTGTTCACAGAGACCCGTTTCGGCGCATGTCTCTTTAAATGATAACGAGCAACCCCCCCCCCCCCCCCCCCCGTGTCGACACAAGACACTAAAATAAACAGTATACAAATGGCTGAGGGCAGAAATATGCTAATACAGGAAATATGCTAATACGGGACAACACGTCAGTGGTCGTAGGCGGAGCATAAGCAATATGACAGCATATTTCTCAGAAAATCCAAACGGCTTGATTATTGAAAGTGTTCAAAAAAATGTGAATGGATTTTCTTCACTGTATGGTGTTGTGTACACACACTGCAAGACACATTTATGTGCAAACACCGTATAAAAGTGAATTTAGCATCCGATGACCCATTTAAAATTAAACTAAATGAGAATTACAAATCAAACCTGCATTGAAGTGATGAGAAATTGTGGAGGAACATTTTTGCTAATATTCGTATTTCTATGAAGTCATAAATCCAGAAGAAGTAAATCAGACTGTTTGTGAAAGAGTAAAACATTCATCACGGTTCTGGTGTGTTCTAGTTAAAACACACAAGAAAGAAATGATTCAAAGTCTACACTCGACATAAAGATGAAGAACAGACAGAAGTCAGGGTTTAAAGAGGAGACTGATGAACAACAGGTGAACTACATTAGTGACTAACTGGGAAACTAGATCAACACACAAATGACGGAACAGGAACAAAACTGAACCAGAACATGAAACTAAGCATAACTGTTACACTATTACTGTAAAAAAGTATAAATTATTAAGAAATAATAATGTATTATTATTATACTTAATTCAATTTATGAATTAATATTTGTATATAGCCATTAATACGGAATCCAGGTGTAATTAAAAGGGGGCACTTATAAAGATTGTGGAAGCTGAGTCTCCTGAGTGTTGCTTCAGTGAGATGTCCATAAGCTGCCGTATCCTCATACTCCTGCAGTCCTGGCTGTGACGGGCGGATGGTTCCGGTGTTTTCCGTCTCAGCATCTGCGGAGATCTGGTGTTTGTGTTATTAGTGTAATTGATGCCGGCTGGAATGAGATCAGACGCAGATGATTGACACTCGTGTTTATAGATCACACAGCGGAGCATGACGGATATTCTCAAAAGTGTTCCTGCCACACAAATCTCTTAATGCTGTACGATCCCCGTCAGAGGAGGAAGTGACGGTAAACTCATGACGGATTATGAACGGCTGTTGTCCTGATTCAGCAGCGCCACCAAACATCTGATCAAAGACATCGAGTGCGTTACACACAATCCCTGATGTGTCTCTGTGTTCAGCGAAAAATGCTGTTCGACTCGCTGCCGTGATGCTGGAGTGGTTGTCAGGGTGTTGCTATGCAGTGTGTAGGCTGTTCTACGATGTTGTTTATTACTGGATTAGGTCTAAAGAGTTACTGATGTTTCATATCTTAACTAGTACAAATGTTGATGACTTACACCCCTATGAGTGGACAGAGATTATATGAGTGGGCGGAGACTATGTGAATAGGCGGAGATTATATGAGTGGACAGAGATTATATGAGTGGGCGGAGACTATGTGAATAGGCGGAGATTATATGAGTGGACAGAGATTATATGAGTGGGCGGAGACTATGTGAATAGGCGGAGATTATATGAGTGGGCGGAGACTATGTGAATAGGCGGAGATTATATGAGTGGGCGGAGACTATGTGAATAGGCGGAGATTATATGAGTGGGCGGAGACTATGTGAATAGGCGGAGATTATATGAGTGGGCGGAGACTATGTGAATAAACAGAGATTATATGAGTGGGCGGAGACTGTGAATAGGCGGAGATTATATGAGTGGGCGGAGACTATGTGAATAAACAGAGATTATATGAGTGGGCGGAGACTATGTGAATAGGCGGAGATTATATGAGTGGGCGGAGACTATGTGAATAAACAGAGATTATATGAGTGGGCGGAGACTATGTGAATAGGCGGAGATTATATGAGTGGGTGGAGACTATGTGAGTGGGTGAAGACTATGTGAATAAACAGAGATTATATGAGTGGGCGGAGGCTCTATGAGTGGGCGGAGACTATGTGAGTGGGTGGAGACTATGTGAATAAACAGAGATTATATGAGTGGGCGGAGGCTCTATGAGTGGGCGGAGACTATGTGAGTGGGTGGAGACTATGTGAATAAACAGAGATTATATGAGTGGGCGGAGGCTCTATGAGTGGGCGGAGACTATGTGAATAAGCGGAGATTATATGAGTGGGCGGAGGCTCTATGAGTGGGCGGAGACTATGTGAATAAGCGAAGATTATATGAGTGGGCGGAGACTATGTGAGTGGGTGAAGACTATGTGAATAAACAGAGATTATATGAGTGGGCGGAGGCTCTATGAGTGGGCGGAGACTATGTGAGTGGGTGGAGACTATGTGAATAAACAGAGATTATATGAGTGGGCGGAGACTATGTGAATAAACAGAGATTATATGAGAGGGCGGAGACTATGTGAATGGGCGGAGATTATATGAGTGGGCGGAGGCTCTATGAGTGGGTGGAGACTATGTGAATAAGTGGAGATTATATAAATGCGCGGAGACTTTGTGAATGGGCAGAGATTATATGAGTGGGCGGAGACTATTTGAATTGGCGTAGACTATATGAGTGGGCGGAGATTATATGAGTGGGCGTAGATTATATGAGTGGGCGGAGATTATACGAGTGGGCGGAGACTATATGAGTGGGTGGAGATTATGTGAATAAGTGGAGATTATATAAATGCGCGGAGACTTTGTGAATGGGCAGAGATTATACGAGTGGGCGGAGAGTATACGAGTGGGCGGAGACTATATAAATGGGTGGAGATTATACGAGTGGGCGGAGACTAAATTAGTGGGCGGGGTCTAACTGATTGTGTGGACGCAGCTTCATGTGTGAAGATCGATGTCCTGTTCTCTGCATCTCCATCATCTGATCAGTCACGTGTGTTTCTGAGAGTCTATGACAGAAAGGCAGCTCGAGTTCTTGGAGTCACGATCCTCCTCTGAGGCGAGTGTGAACGCCAGCGCACGGAAACTCCACGTATCACTGACGTCTAAGTGGAGATCTCGAAAGTAGACGGAGACCGAAGTAATCAATCCTCGTCTGTGAACCCTCTGGCTCTATTTCTGCTGTGATTATACTGAGAGCGCATGAACATGTGGGACTGAAGAGAGAGAGAGAGTGTGTGTGTGTGAGAGAGAGAGATGGAGGCTGAGTGTGTATTTATAGCAGCAGGAATGTAAGTTCTGTAAAGGTTTGGTGTCCTGAGGGATGAATCACCACAAAACAAGACAAAACACTGACAACAGCCCAGAGAGACACAGCCGAGTGTGTGTGTGTGTGTGAGAGAGAGAGAGAGAGAGAGAGAGAGAGAGCGAGTCTGTCTGTGTGTGTGTGTGTGTGTGTGTGAGAAGTGCATTTATTCAGCAACTACAATCACAAACAATACAGTGATCATGTTTAGATTTAGATCATGTGTGTGTGTGTGTGTGTTGTAGACGCTTGATAAAAACACTCTATAATATTTCTTCTGCCCTTTTTTTAATTGGAGAAAATTTGATTTTGGTAACTTTTTTTTGTTGTTTTTTTTGTCTTTTTTCATCTACAATTGTGCATGTTGATTTGGCCGCAGTGTTTAATAATGTTGTGTCATCTTGTCGTAGTCATGGAAAAACAAAACAAAATTGTCAGTTTTTGCACTACTAACAACACTAGTATTCACGTATATTTCTGTGGACTCTCTAAGTAAATAATCCTCTCTCTCTCTCTCCTGTGTGTGTGTGTGTGTGTGTGTGTGTGTGTGTGTGTGTGTGTGTGTGTGTGTGTGTGTGTGTGTGTGTGTGTGTGTGTGTGTGTGTTTTAGAGCACGCTCGTGCTCGCAGGAAGAGCTTTGCCACGTCGCGGCAGAGAAGCATGGAAACTCCGCCCACTGCCCCTACTCAGCCATTCCGCCAGCCCGTGAGTACAGACACGCCCCCTCTCCCTCTCGCAGCGCTCTGATTGGACGGCACTGCATATACAGTAGTGTTGTTCTACATACTGTCACATGACCTCATTGTGCTGTGTGCTTAATTGAGTGAGTGTCGCCCATTTATCATCTCAGGCACTTCATTTGCATATTTAATCCAGGTTAGTGTAAGGATTCTCTCCACTCCTGATCATACTGGCGGAGACTCCCGGAGAACTGGGAACACTCTCTCAAAGTTATCAACTAACGTTCTGCCAGTAATATGAATATAATGTGTGTGTGTGTGTGTGTGGGTGTGTGTGTAACATTATTTGTTAATGTTTTGAGAACATTATTAAAGACCAGATAACATTGAACGAACGTTCTATGACCGTTACTGGAAGAACGTTTGATCATAACTTCGCTGAGCGTTCCCTGTTCTCTATGGTTTCGATCATGAACGCCGAATATGAATGTTTGCAGGTTTGTGGTGATGTTGCGTGTTTAACTCGAGCTCGTGTCAGCGTGATGTGGACGCGGCTTCAGTGTCAGGACGTTCCCGAGATCAGGAGTGTCGTCACGGCAACGCCTCGGACCAATGACACGAGCTCATGCTCTTGATATTACGATATTATCACGACTCTAAAGCCACTGTACGATATTATCACGACTCTAAAGCCGCTGTACGATATTATCACGACTCTAAAGCCACTGTACGATATTATCACGACTCTAAAGCCACTGTACGATATTATCACGACTCTAAAGTCACTGTACGATAGTATCACGACTCTAAAGCCACTGTACGATATTATCACGACTCTAAAGCCACTGTACGATATTATCACGACTCTAAAGCCACTGTACGATATTATCACGACTCTAAAGTCACTGTACGATATTATCACGACTCTAAAGCCACTGTACGATATTATCACGACTCTAAAGCCACTGTACGATATTATCACGACTCTAAAGCCACTGTACGATATTATCACGACTAAAGCCACTGTACGATATTATCACGACTCTAAAGCCACTGTACGATATTATCACGACTCTAAAGCCACTGTACAATATTATCACGACTCTAAAGCCACTGTACGATATTATCAAGACTCTAAAGCCACTGTACGATATTATCACGACTGTAAAGCCGCTGTACGATATTATCACGACTGTAAAGCCGCTGTACGATATTATCACGACTCTAAAGTCACTGTACGATATTATCACTACTGTAAAGCCACTGTACGATATTATCACGACTCTAAAGCCACTGTACGATATTATCACGACTCTAAAGCCGCTGTACGATATTATCACGACTCTAAAGCCGCTGTACGATATTATCACGATTTTAAAGCCACTGTACGATATTATCACGACTCTAAAGCCGCTGTACGATATTATCACGACTCTAAAGCCGCTGTACGATATTATCACGATTTTAAAGCCACTGTACGATATTATCACGACTCTAAAGCCGCTGTACGATATTATCACGACTGTAAAGCCACTGTACGATATTATCACGACTCTAAAGCCGCTGTACGATATTATCACGATTTTAAAGCCACTGTACGATATTATCACGATTTTAAAGCCACTGTACGATATTATCACGACTCTAAAGCCACTGTACGATATTATCACGACTCTAAAGCCGCTGTACGATATTATCACGATTTTAAAGCCACTGTACGATATTATCACGACTCTATAGCCGCTGTACGATATTATCACGACTCTAAAGCCACTGTACGATATTATCACGACTCTAAAGCCGCTGTACGATATTATCACGATTTTAAAGCCACTGTACGATATTATCACGACTCTAAAGCCGCTGTACGATATTATCACGACTGTAAAGCCACTGTACGATATTATCACGACTCTAAAGCCACTGTACGATATTATCACGACTCTAAAGCCACTGTACGATATTATCATGTCTCCAAAGCCGCTGTACGATATTATCACGACTCTAAAGCCACTGTACGATATTATCACGACTCCAAAGCCGCTGTACGATATTATCACGACTCTAAAGCCACTGTACGATATTATCACGACTCTAAAGCCACTGTACGATATTATCACGACTCTAAAGCCGCTGTACGATATTATCACGATTTTAAAGCCACTGTACGATATTATCACGACTCTAAAGCCGCTGTACGATATTATCACGACTGTAAAGCCACTGTACGATATTATCACGACTCTAAAGCCACTGTACGATATTATCACGACTCTAAAGCCACTGTACGATATTATCATGTCTCCAAAGCCGCTGTACGATATTATCACGACTCTAAAGCCACTGTACGATATTATCACGACTCCAAAGCCGCTGTACGATATTATCACGACTCTAAAGCCGCTGTACGATATTATCACGACTGTAAAGCCACTGTACGATATTATCACGACTCTAAAGCCACTGTACGATATTATCATGTCTCCAAAGCCGCTGTACGATATTATCACGACTCTAAAGCCACTGTACGATATTATCACGTCTCCAAAGCCGCTGTACGATATTATCACGACTCTAAAGCCACTCTACGATACTATCACGACTCTAACGTCACTGTACGATATTATCACGACTGTAAAGCCACTGTACGATATTATCATGATTTTAAAGCCTAAATGTGTTATTTTCATGATTCTAATTCCACAATACGATATTTTCCTTCCTTGTATAGACTTATTGTTAATAGAAGTTACAGTTGTCAAATAAAAAGATTTGCTCTTTGGCTAACTTTCTGTCAAGATTCTCTCAAAGTTCTTCCAGTAACGTTAATAGAACGTTCGGTCAAAGTTATCTGGTCTTTAATCGTTTTCCCACAACGTGACTTTTTAGTTCATTTAACATTTGTAATGTTTGTATTTTTTTCAGACGTTCAGAGAACATTCAAAAGTAACGTTCACATAATGTTTGAAGAATGATACAATGGAATGTTTCTTTAACGTTCACATAATCAAGAGTAAAGTTCAGAAATAACATTTTTAGAACGTCTCAGATCATATTTTTGTTAGCTGGGAGTTCCATTTCATGCTGACTTTAATAAGAGTGTAAGAATGTGCTAAAAGTGCTCTGAGCTGATGTTTGAGTCACACACACACACACATGTACGCAGCGTCGCGTGGGCAGCATCTGCAGTGACTCACGGTGCAGGAACATCATCTCTGGCTCATGGCGCCCTCTAGTGGAGATCCTCCACCATCACACACTACAATAACAGCATGGAAATGAGTGTGTGTGTTTGTGTTCGCAGAGTTTTCTAAGTCGCCGTCTGAAAGGATCAATTAAACGAGCAAAGAGTCAACCCAAACTCGACCGCACAGGAAGCTTTCGCCACATGATCCTCCCACGATTCCGCAGTGCTGACCAGGAGAGGTACACACACACACACACACACACACACACACACACACACTGCAGCAGATACAGTGACTCACACTCCCATTGTGCTTCAGTGAGTCACAGCACATATAGAAAACTCTGTCTGTCATCCAGAGATATATTTTGCATGTACTCCCATTATGTGCACGAAAAAAACATTGCAATTACTGGGATGAAGCCACACCCACCGAAAATCAGTGAATGGAGAGAAAAACTTATATCTATTTATAAATTGGAACATATGACTGCCCAACTCTGACTGAAACTGGACATCACACAATGGTGGACCACTATTAGTGTATATATTGAGGTGAACTGATTGGTGTGAAACTTTTACGTATTCCCTGTTGTATTAAAGGGGGGGTTGAGTATGATTTGACTTTTCTAACTGTAGTTAGTGTGTAGTGTTGCTGTTTGATCATAAACAACATCTGCAAAGTTACAACGTTTAAAGTTCAAAGCAAAGGGAGATATTTGCTTTTAAAGAAATCGTTTTTAAAGCTACACTGTATTCTTAGCAAAAAACAAGTTGTTCTTTCAAAATGAAATGTGCTCATTAATGTGTAATTACTTCTACCAACTAATCAAGTATTCTTGTAAGCGTAAAAATTTACATACCCCCGCCCCCGGGTTAGTGACATCACAAACCCTAAAATTTACATAACCCCGCCCCCGGGTTAGTGACATCACACACCCTAAAATTTACATATTTTTTATGTAAACAAAATTTACATTACACATTTTGTGTGTGCGTGTGTGTGTGTGTGTGTGTGTCTGTGCGTGCGTGTGTGTGTGTGTGCAGGACGCGCCTCATGCAGAGCTTCAAGGAGTCGCACTCGCACGAGTCTCTGCTGTCTCCCAGCAGTGCTGCCGAGGCGCTGGACCTCACGCTGGACGAGGATGCCGTCATCAAGCCCGTGCACTCCAGCATCCTCGGGCAGGAGTACTGCTTCGAGGTGTGTGTGCGTCTCAGTCACTGCTGCAATCACAACACACACACTTCGGATCATTTACGGATCATTTTTAATAAAACATTGCTTTTTAAGCTATTTGAATTACGAGGACTCGTGAAATGTCCTCATAAACCACGTTTAAGTTGTAATACACAAATTTGTGTCCTCATTATTAACCACATAAACAAGAGCACACACACACACACACACTAACTCTCTGTGCTCCAGGTGACGACGGCGTCCGGCACCAAGTGTTTCGCGTGTCGCTCCGCCGCCGAGAGGGACAAATGGATCGAGAACCTGCAGCGGGCCATCAAACCCAACAAGGTACCGGCGCGTCTCATACGCGCTGTCGCATCGAGGAACCGCGTCATCGCTCCTAGCGGAAGTTCCCGGATGCCGGCGTGTTTGCACCGTAGGAACGATTCTACTCCAGAGTCAGTCTACACCAGCGCTATAGGAACTATCCGTGACGTTAGCGTTCGCTGATTGGCTGAACGCACGTGAGACACCAGCACATTTTTAAAAAGGATGTGTAAACACACAGATTATAACTTATATATTTACTCCAAAACTAACTCTACGAACATGGAAAACAGTGATAGATAGTTCCTATAGTGCTGGTTAAGACCGAACTAGAACTAAAATCGTTCCAAGTTCCTGCGGTGCGAACACGCTAGCATACGGGAACTTGCGCCGATAGTTCTAGGAACGATGAAACGATTCCTCCGGTGCGAAAGCTGCTAGTCTCTGACTAAAGGAGCCACTGTGTTGTACAGGTGTTCATGATGTTCGCTAGCTATGTGTGTGTGTGTGTGTGTGCAGGATAACAGCCGGCGTGTGGATAACGTGCTGAAGCTGTGGATCATCGAGGCGCGCGACTTGCCGGCTAAGAAGCGCTACTACTGCGAGCTGTGTCTGGATGACATGCTGTACGCGCGCACCACTAGCAAACCGCGCACCGACACCGTGTTCTGGGGCGAACACTTCGAGTTCAACAACCTGCCGGCCATCCGAAGCCTGAGACTGCACCTGTACAAGGAGACCGACAAGAAGAGGCGGAAGGTAACCCCGTAACCCTGTCACTCCCGAGCGCCCCGTAACCCTGTCACTCCCGAGCGCCCCGTAACCCTGTCACTCCTGAGGGCCCCGTAACCCTGTCACTCCCGAGCGCCCCGTAACCCTGTCACTCCTGAGGGCCCCGTAACCCTGTCACTACCGAGCGCCCCGTAACCCTGTCACTCCCGAGCGCCCCGTAACCCTGTCACTCCCGAGCGCCCCGTAACCCTGTCTCTCCCGAGGGTCCCGTAACCCTGTCACTCCTGAGCGCCCCGTAACCCTGTCACTCCCGAGCGCCCCGTAACCCTGTCACTCCCGAGCGCCCCGTATCCCTGTCACTCCCGAGCGCCCCGTAACCCTGTCACTACCGAGGGTCCCGTAACCCTGTCACTCCTGAGCGCCCCGTAACCCTGTCTCTCCCGAGGGTCCCGTAACCCTGTCACTCCTGAGCGCCCCGTAACCCTGTCACTCCCGAGCGCCCCGTAACCCTGTCTCTCCCGAGGGTCCCGTAACCCTGTCACTCCTGAGCGCCCCGTAACCCTGTCACTCCCGAGCGCCCCGTAACCCTGTCACTCCCGAGCGCCCCGTAACCCTGTCACTCCCGAGCGCCCCGTATCCCTGTCACTCCCGAGCGCCCCGTAACCCTGTCTCTCCCGAGGGTCCCGTAACCCTGTCACTCCTGAGTGCCCCGTAACCCTGTCACTCCCTAGCGTCCCGTAACCCTGTCACTCCTGAGCGCCCCGTATCCCTGTCACTCCCGAGCGCCCCGTAACCCTGTCACTCCCGAGGGTCCCGTAACCCTGTCACTCCTGAGCGCCCCGTAACCCTGTCACTCCCTAGCGTCCCGTAACCCTGTCACTCCCTAGCGTCCCGTAACCCTGTCACTCCCGAGCGCCCCCTAACCCTGTCACTCCCGAGCGCCCCGTAACCCTGTCACCCCTGAGCGCCCCGTAACCCTGTCACTCCTGAGAGCCCTGTGACCCTGTCACTCCCGAGCGCCCCGTAACCCTGTCACTCCTGAGCGCCCCGTAACCCTGTCACTCCCGAGCGCCCCGTAACCCTGTCACTCCCGAGCGCCCCGTAACCCTGTCACTCCCGAGCGCCCCGTAACCCTGTCACTCCCGAGCGCCCCGTATCCCTGTCACTCCCGAGCGCCCCGTAACCCTGTCACTCCCGAGGGTCCAGTAACCCTGTCACTCCTGAGCGCCCCGTAACCCTGTCACTCCCTAGCGTCCCGTAACCCTGTCACTCCTGAGTGCCCCGTAACCCTGTCACTCCCGAGGGCCCCGTAACCCTGTCACTCCCGAGCGCCCCGTAACCCTGTCACTCCCGAGCGCCCCGTCACCCCTGAGCGCCCCGTAACCCTGTCACTCCTGAGAGCCCCGTGACCCTGTCACTCCTGAGCACCCCGTAACCCTGTCACTCCTGAGCGCCCCGTAACCCTGTCACTCCCTAGCGCCCCGTAACCCTGTCACTCCTGAGCGCCCCGTAACCCTGTCACTCCCGAGGGCCCCGTAACCCTGTCACTCCTGAGCGCCCCGTAACCCAGTCACTCCCGAGCGCCACGTAACCCTGTCACTCCTAAGCGCCCCGTAACCCTGTCACTCCCGAGCGCCCCGTAACCCTGTCACTCCCGAGGGCCCCGTAACCCTGTCACTCCCGAGCGCCCCGTAACCCTGTCACTCCTGAGCGCCCCGTAGCCCTGTCACTCCCGAGCGCCACGTAACCCTGTCACTCCTGAGCGCCCCGTAACCCTGTCACTCCCTAGCGCCCAGTAACCCAGTCACTCCCGAGCGCCCCGTAACCCTGTCACTCCTGAGCGCCCCGTAACCCTGTCACTCCCTAGCGCCCAGTAACCCAGTCACTCCCGAGCGCCCCGTAACCCTGTCACTCCTGAGCGCCCCGTAACCCTGTCACTCCTGAGAGCCCTGTGACCCTGTCACTCCTGAGCGCCCCGTAACCCTGTCACTCCCGAGCTCCCCGTAACCCTGTCACTCCTGAGAGCCCCGTGACCCTGTCACTCCCGAGCGCCCCGTAACCCTGTCACTCCCGAGCGCCCCGTAACCCTGTCACTCCCGAGCGCCCCGTAACCCTGTCACTCCGGAGCACCCCGTAACCCTGTCACTCCTGTCACTCCCGAGCGCCCCGTAACCCTGTCACTCCTGAGCGCCCCGTAACCCTGTCACTCCTGAGCGCCCCGTAACCCTGTCACTCCGGAGCGCCCCGTAACCCTGTCACTCCCGAGCTCCCCGTAACCCTGTCACTCCCGAGCTCCCCGTAACCCTGTCACTCCTGAGAGCCCCGTGACCCTGTCACTCCCGAGCGCCCTGTAACCCTGTCACTCCCGAGGGCCCCGTAACCCTGTCACTCCCGAGCGCCCCGTAACCCTGTCACTCCAGAGCGCCCGTAACCCTGTCACTCCCAAGCGCCCCGTAACCCTGTCACTCCTGAGCGCCCCGTAACCCTGTCACTCCGGAGCGCCCCGTAACCCTGTCACTCCGGAGCGCCCCGTAACCCTGTCACTCCGGAGCGCCCCGTAACCCTGTCACTCCGGAGCGCCCCGTAACCCTGTCACTCCCGAGCGCCCCGTAACCCTGTCACTCCGGAGGGCCCCGTAACCCTGTCACTCCTGTCACTACTGAGCGCCCCGTAACCCTGTCACTCCGGAGAGCCCCGTGACCCTGTCACTCCCGAGCGCCCCGTAACCCTGTCACTCCCGAGCGCCCCGTATCCCTGTCACTCCCGAGCGCCCCGTAACCCTGTCACTCCCGAGCGCCCCGTAACCCTGTCACTCCCGAGCGCCCCGTAACCCTGTCACTCCCGAGCGCCCCGTAACCCTGTCACTCCCGAGCGCCCCGTAACCCTGTCACTCCTGAGGGCCCTGTAACCCGGTTTGGGCCCGGTCTGAAAGCCCTGCTGTAGATAACCAGCGTGTGTGTGTGTGTGTGTGTGTGTCAGGAGAAGAGCACGTATCTGGGTCTGGTCAGCATCCCGATCCCCAGCCTGACGGGCCGGCAGTTCGTGGAGCAGTGGTACCCGGTGCTCCAGCCCAGCGCTCTGGCTAAAGGCTCCGGCGGTGGGAAGATCATCAACGCTTCGCTGCGACTCAAGTCTCGATACCAGAGCATGAACATCCTTCCCATGGAGCTCTACAAGGAGTTCGCAGAGTATGTGACCAACAACTACAGGACGCTGTGTGGAGTTCTGGAGCCGCTGCTGAGCGCCAAGAGCAAAGAGGAGGTGGCGTGTGCGCTGGTGCACATCCTGCAGAGCACTGGCAAGGCCAAGGTGTGTGTGTGTGTGTGTGTGTGTGTGTGTGTGTGTGTGTGTGAGTGTGTGAGTGTGTGAGTGTGTGTGTGTGTGTGTGTGTGTGTGAGTGTGTGAGTGTGTGTGTGTGTGTGTGTGTGTGAGTGTGTGAGTGTGTGTGTGAGTGTGTGAGTGTGTGTGTGTGTGTGTGTGTGTGTGAGTGTGTGTGTGTGTGTGTGTGTGTGTGTGAGTGTGTGTGAGTGTGTGAGTGTGTGTGTGTGTGTGTGTGAGTGTGTGAGTGTGTGTGTGTGTGTGTGTGTGTGAGTGTGTGTGTGTGTGTGTGTGTGTGTGTGTGTGTGTGAGTGACGTAAAAATCATAAAAGTGCATCTATCCATCATAAAAGTTTAGTCAATGATACTCGAGTGGTCATGTGACTCAGGTCAGGCATGTGTGTGTGTGTGTGTGTGTGTGTGTGTGTGTTTCAGGACTTCCTGTCGGATATGGCCATGACTGAGGTCGATCGCTTCATGGACAGAGAGCATCTGATCTTCAGAGAAAACACACTGGCCACCAAAGCCATCGAGGAGTTCCTGAAGCTCATAGCGCATCGATACCTGAAGGACACCATTGGTGAGTGTGTGTGTGTGTGTGTGTGTTTGTGTGTGTTTGAAGATGATGATGATGATGATGAAGGTCTTCTCCACAGGAGAGTTTATCCGAGCGCTGTACGAGTCTGAGGAGAACTGTGAGGTGGAGTGTGTGTGTGTGTGTGTGTGTGTGTGTTTGAAGATGATGATGATGATGATGATGATGAAGGTCTTCTCCACAGGAGAGTTTATCCGAGCGCTGTACGAGTCTGAGGAGAACTGTGAGGTGGAGTGTGTGTGTGTGTGTGTGTGTGTGTGTGTTTGAAGATGATGATGATGATGATGATGATGATGAAGGTCTTCTCCACAGGAGAGTTTATCCGAGCGCTGTACGAGTCTGAGGAGAACTGTGAGGTGGAGTGTGTGTGTGTGTGTGTGTTTGAAGATGATGATGATGATGATGAAGGTCTTCTCCACAGGAGAGTTTATCCGAGCGCTGTACGAGTCTGAGGAGAACTGTGAGGTGGAGTGTGTGTGTGTGTGTGTGTGTGTGTGTGTTTGAAGATGATGATGATGATGATGATGATGATGAAGGTCTTCTCCACAGGAGAGTTTATCCGAGCGCTGTACGAGTCTGAGGAGAACTGTGAGGTGGAGTGTGTGTGTGTGTGTGTGTTTGAAGATGATGATGATGATGATGATGATGATGAAGGTCTTCTCCACAGGAGAGTTTATCCGAGCGCTGTACGAGTCTGAGGAGAACTGTGAGGTGAAGTGTGTGTGTGTGTGTGTGATGATGATGATGATGATGATGATGATGAAGATGAAGGTCTTCTCCACAGGAGAGTTTATCCGAGCGCTGTACAAGTCTGAGGAGAACTGTGAGGTGGAGTGTGTGTGTGTGTGTGTGTGTGTTTGAAGATGATGATGATGATGATGAAGGTCTTCTCCACAGGAGAGTTTATCCGAGCGCTGTACGAGTCTGAGGAGAACTGTGAGGTGGACCCGATGCGAACACCTCCCTCGGTTCTGTCGGATCATCAGGCAAACCTGCGCATGTGTTGTGAACTGGCGCTCTGCAAGATCATCAACTCCCATTGGTCAGTTTATACCCGCCACACGTCAGCTGACCCACCAACCAACCACGCGTAACGCGCACACATTTCAAGTTAATATTTTGATGTGTTACATTTTTATGATTGAATTATTATTAGGTTTTGTTTTAAATGTTTTCATTCAAAAAAGATTTATTCAATTTTACATTTTTATGATTTAATTAATTGGTACATATTTTATTTTGATGGTTTTTGTTTTGAAATGAATTATTAAATGTTTTGTAGGATTTATGATTTAATTATTTAATTCATTATTTCTAAGTGTTTTATTAATTTTTATATATTTATTTTCAATATAAAAATTTTTAATTTTCGGGGAATTTTAATTCTCTCCACACCTCCCCGGGGGTCCTTCATCTGTCCACACCTCCCCGGGGGTCCTTCATCTGTCCACACCTCCCCGGGTGTCCTTCATCTGTCCACACCTCCCCGGGGGTCCTTCATCTGTCCTCACCTCCCCGGGTGTCCTTCATCTGTCCACACCTCCCCGGGGGTCCTTCATCTGTCCACACCTCCCCGGGGGTCCTTCATCTGTCCACACCTCCCCGGGGGTCCTTCATCTGTCCACACCTCCCCGGGGTCCTTCATCTGTCCACACCTCCCCGGGGGTCCTTCATCTGTCCACACCTCCCCGGGGGTCCTTCATCTGTCCACACCTCCCCGGGGGTCCTTCATCTGTCCTCACCTCCCCGGGGTCCTTCATCTGTCCACACCTCCCCGGGTGTCCTTCATCTGTCCACACCTCCCCGGGGGTCCTTCATCTGTCCTCACCTCCCCGGGGTCCTTCATCTCTCCACACCTCCCCGGGGTCCTTCATCTGTCCACACCTCCCCGGGGGTCCTTCATCTGTCCACACCTCCCCGGGGGTCCTTCATCTGTCCACACTTCCCCGGGGTCCTTCATCTGTCCACACCTCCCCGGTGTCCTTCATCTGTCCACACCTCCCCGGTGTCCTTCATCTGTCCACACCTCCCCGGGGGTCCATCATCTGTCCACACCTCCCCGGGGGTCCTTCATCTGTCCTCACCTCCCCGGGGTCCTTCATCTGTCCACACTTCCCCGGTGTCCTTCATCTGTCCACACTTCCCCGGGGTCCTTCATCTGTCCACACCTCCCCGGGGGTCCATCATCTGTCCTCACCTCCCCGGGGGTCCTTCATCTGTCCTCACCTCCCCGGGGTCCTTCATCTGTCCACACTTCCCCGGGGGTCCTTCATCTGTCCACACCTCCCCGGGGTCCTTCATCTGTCCACACCTCCCCGGTGTCCTTCATCTGTCCACAATTCCCCGGGGTCCTTCATCTGTCCACACTTCCCCGGGGGTCCTTCATCTGTCCACACCTCCCCGGGGTCCTTCATCTGTCCACACCTCCCCGGGGGTCCTTCATCTGTCCACACCTCCCCGGGGGTCCTTCATCTGTCCACAATTCCCCGGGGTCCTTCATCTGTCCACACCTCCCCGGTGTCCTTCATCTGTCCACACCTCCCCGGGGTCCTTCATCTGTCCACACCTCCCCGGGGGTCCTTCATCTGTCCACACCTCCCCGGGGTCCTTCATCTGTCCACACCTCCCTGGGGTCCTTCATCTGTCCACACCTCCCCGGGTGTCCTTCATCTGTCCACACCTCCCCGGTGTCCTTCATCTGTCCACACCTCCCTGGGGGTCCTTCATCTGTCCACACCTCCCCGGTGTCCTTCATCTGTCCACACCTCCCCGGGGGTCCTTCATCTGTCCACACCTCCCCGGGGTCCTTCATCTGTCCACACCTCCCCGGTGTCCTTCATCTGTCCACACCTCCCCGGGGGTCCTTCATCTGTCCACATCTCCCCGGGTGTCCTTCATCTGTCCACATCTCCCCGGGGGTCCTTCATCTGTCCACACCTCCCCGGTGTCCTTCATCTGTCCACACCTCCCCGGGGGTCCTTCATCTGTCCACATCTCCCCGGGTGTCCTTCATCTGTCCACACCTCCCCGGGGGTCCTTCATCTGTCCACACCTCCCCGGGGCTCCTTCATCTGTCCACATCTCCCCGGGGGTCCTTCATCTGTCCACATCTCCCCGGGGGTCCTTCATCTGTCCACACCTCCCCGGGGGTCCTTCATCTGTCCACACCTCCCCGGGGGTCCTTCATCTGTCCACATCTCCCCGGGTGTCCTTCATCTGTCCACACCTCCCCGGGGGTCCTTCATCTGTCCACACCTCCCCGGGGGTCCTTCATCTGTCCACATCTCCCCGGGTGTCCTTCATCTGTCCACACCTCCCCGGGGGTCCATCATCTGTCCACACCTCCCCGGGGGTCCTTCATCTATCCACACCTCCCCGGGGGTCCTTCATCTGTCCACATCTCCCCGGGGGTCCTTCATCTGTCCACATCTCCCCGGGGTCCTTCATCTGTCCACACCTCCCCGGGGGTCCTTCATCTGTCCACACCTCCCCGGGGGTCCTTCATCTGTCCTCACCTCCCCGGGTGTCCTTCATCTGTCCACACCTCCCCGGGGTCCTTCATCTGTCCACACCTCCCCGGGTGTCCTTCATCTGTCCTCACCTCCCCGGGTGTCCTTCATCTGTCCTCACCTCCCCGGTGTCCTTCATCTGTCCACACCTCCCCGGGTGTCCTTCATCTGTCCACACCTCCCCGGGGGTCCTTCATCTGTCCACATCTCCCCGGGGTCCTTCATCTGTCCACACCTCCCCGGGTGTCCTTCATCTGTCCACACCTCCCCGGGGGTCCTTCATCTGTCCACATCTCCCCGGGGGTCCTTCATCTGTCCACACCTCCCCGGGTGTCCTTCATCTGTCCACACCTCCCCGGGGGTCCTTCATCTGTCCACATCTCCCCGGGGTCCTTCATCTGTCCACACCTCCCCAAGGTGTCCTTCATCTGTCCACACCTCCCCGGGGGTCCTTCATCTGTCCACACCTCCCCGGGGGTCCTTCATCTGTCCACACCTCCCCGGGGGTCCTTCATCTGTCCACATCTCCCCGGGTGTCCTTCATCTGTCCACACCTCCCCGGGGGTCCTTCATCTGTCCACACCTCCCCGGGGGTCCTTCATCTGTCCACATCTCCCCGGGGTCCTTCATCTGTCCACACCTCCCCAAGGTGTCCTTCATCTGTCCACACCTCCCCGCGGGTCCTTCATCTGTCCACACCTCCCCGGGGGTCCTTCATCTGTCCACATCTCCCCGGGGGTCCTTCATCTGTCCACACCTCCCCGGGGGTCCTTCATCTGTCCACATCTCCCCGGGTGTCCTTCATCTGTCCACACCTCCCCGGGGGTCCATCATCTGTCCACACCTCCCCGGGGGTCCTTCATCTGTCCACACCTCCCCGGTGTCCTTCATCTGTCCTCACCTCCCCGGGGGTCCTTCATCTGTCCACACCTCCCCGGGGGTCCATCATCTGTCCACACCTCCCCGGGGGTCCTTCATCTGTCCTCACCTCCCCGGTGTCCTTCATCTGTCCTCACCTCCCCGGGGGTCCTTCATCTCTCCACACCTCCCCGA
>NC_136894.1:32266215-32286215 GCF_949152265.1 Phoxinus phoxinus | reverse complement strand
CTTGTCCTTGCCCCACTCCTCTCCCTTGTCCTGGTCCTTGTCCCACTCCTCTCCCTTGTCATTGCCCCACTCCTCTCCCTTGTCCTGGTCCTTGCCCCACTCCTCTCCCTTGTCATTGCCCCACTCCTCTCCCTTGTCCTGGTCCTTGCCCCACTCCTCTCCCTTGTCCTTGTCCTTGCCCCACTCCTCTCCCTTGTTATGGTCCTTGCCCCACTCCTCTCCCTTGTCCTGGTCCTTGCCCCACTCCTCTCCCTTGTCCTTGTCCTTGCCCCACTCCTCTCCCTTGTTCTGGTCCTTGCCCCACTCCTCTCCCTTGTCCTTGTCCTTGCCCCACTCCTCTCCCTTGTCCTTGCCCCACTCCTCTCCCTTGTCCTGGTCCTTGCCCCACTCCTCTCCCTTGTCCTGGTCCTTGCCCCACTCCTCTCCCTTGTCCTGGTCCTTGCCCCACTCCTCTCGCTTGTCCTGGTCCTTGCCCCACTCCTCTCCCTTGTCCTTGTCCTTGCTCTACTCCTCTCCCTTGTCCTGGTCTTTGCTCCACTCCTCTCCCTTGTCCTGGTCCTTGCCCCACTCCTCTCCCTTGTCCTTGCCCCACTCCTCTCCCTTGTCCTGGTCCTTGTCCCACTCCTCTCCCTTGTCATTGCCCCACTCCTCTCCCTTGTCCTGGTCCTTGCCCCACTCCTCTCCCTTGTCATTGCCCCACTCCTCTCCCTTGTCCTGGTCCTTGCCCCACTCCTCTCCCTTGTTCTGGTCCTTGCCCCACTCCTCTCCCTTGTCATTGCCCCACTCCTCTCCCTTGTCCTTGTCCTTGCCCCACTCCTCTCCCTTGTTCTGGTCCTTGCCCCACTTCTCTCCCTTGTCCTTGTCCTTGCCCCACTCCTCTCCCTTGTCCTTGCCCCACTCCTCTCCCTTGTCCTGGTCCTTGCCCCACTCCTCTCCCTTGTCCTGGTCCTTGCCCCACTCCTCTCCCTTGTCCTGGTCCTTGCCCCACTCCTCTCGCTTGTCCTGGTCCTTGCCCCACTCCTCTCCCTTGTCCTTGTCCTTGCTCTACTCCTCTCCCTTGTCCTGGTCTTTGCTCCACTCCTCTCCCTTGTCCTGGTCCTTGCCCCACTCCTCTCCCTTGTCCTTGCCCCACTCCTCTCCCTTGTCCTGGTCCTTGTCCCACTCCTCTCCCTTGTCATTGCCCCACTCCTCTCCCTTGTCCTGGTCCTTGCCCCACTCCTCTCCCTTGTCATTGCCCCACTCCTCTCCCTTGTCCTGGTCCTTGCCCCACTCCTCTCCCTTGTCCTGGTCCTTGCCCCACTCCTCTCCCTTGTCCTTGCCCCACTCCTCTCCCTTGTCCTGGTCCTTGCCCCACTCCTCTCCCTTGTCCTTGTCCTTGCCCCACTCCTCTCCCTTGTTCTGGTCCTTGCCCCACTCCTCTCCCTTGTCCTTGTCCTTGCCCCACTCCTCTCCCTTGTCCTTGCCCCACTCCTCTCCCTTGTCCTGGTCCTTGCCCCACTCCTCTCCCTTGTCCTGGTCCTTGCCCCACTCCTCTCCCTTGTCCTGGTCCTTGCCCCACTCCTCTCGCTTGTCCTGGTCCTTGCCCCACTCCTCTCCCTTGTCCTTGCTCTACTCCTCTCCCTTGTCCTGGTCTTTGCTCCACTCCTCTCCCTTGTCCTGGTCCTTGCCCCACTCCTCTCCCTTGTCCTTGCCCCACTCCTCTCCCTTGTCCTGGTCCTTGTCCCACTCCTCTCCCTTGTCATTGCCCCACTCCTCTCCCTTGTCCTGGTCCTTGCCCCACTCCTCTCCCTTGTCATTGCCCCACTCCTCTCCCTTGTCCTGGTCCTTGCCCCACTCCTCTCCCTTGTCCTTGTCCTTGCCCCACTCCTCTCCCTTGTCCTTGCCCCACTCCTCTCCCTTGTCCTGGTCCTTGCTCCACTCCTCTCCCTTGTCCTTGTACTTGCCCCACTCCTCTCCCTTGTCCTTGCCCCACTCCTCTCCCTTGTCATTGCCCCACTCCTCTCCCTTGTCCTGGTCCTTGCCCCACTCCTCTCCCTTGTCCTTGCCGCACTCCTCTCCCTTGTCATTGTCCTTTCCCCACTCCTCTCCCTTGTCCTGGTCCTTGCCCCACTCCTCTCCCTTGTCATTGTCCTTTCCCCACTCCTCTCCCTTGTCCTGGTCCTTGCCCCACTCCTCTCCCTTGTCCTTGCCCCACTCCTCTCCCTTGTCCTGGTCCTTGCCCCACTCCTCTCCCTTGTCATTGCCCCACTCCTCTCCCTTGTCCTGGTCCTTGCCCCACTCCTCTCCCTTGTCATTGTCCTTTCCCCACTCCTCTCCCTTGTCCTGGTCCTTGCCCCACTCCTCTCCCTTGTCCTTTCACTCCTCTCCCTTGTCCTGGTCCTTGCCCCACTCCTCTCCCTTGTCCTTGCCCCACTCCTCTCCCTTGTCCTGGTCCTTGCCCCACTCCTCTCCCTTGTCCTTGCCCCACTCCTCTCCCTTGTCATTGTCCTTTCCCCACTCCTCTCCCTTGTCCTGGTCCTTGCCCCACTCCTCTCCCTTGTCCTTGCCCCACTCCTCTCCCTTGTCATTGTCCTTTCCCCACTCCTCTCCCTTGTCCTGGTCCTTGCCCCACTCCTCCCCCTTGTCCTTGCCCCACTCCTCTCCCTTGTCCTGTCCTTGCCCCACTCATCTCCCTTGTCCTGGTCCTTGCCCCACTCCTCTCCCTTGTCCTTGCCCCACTCCTCTCCCTTGTCCTGGTCCTTGCCCCACTCCTCCCCCTTGTCCTTGCCCCACTCCTCCCCCTTGTCCTTGCCCCACTCCTCCCCCTTGTCCTTGCCCCACTCCTCTCCCTTGTCCTGTCCTTGCCCCACTCATCTCCCTTGTCCTGGTCCTTGCCCCACTCCTCTCCCTTGTTCTGGTCCTTGCCCCACTCCTCTCCCTTGTCCTGGTCCTTGCCCCACTCCTCTCCCTTGTCCTTGTTCTTTCTTTCTTTCTTTCTTTCTCTATTTGTGTTGCTCTATATTGTTCCTTTTCCACACAAGATCAGCCCAGAGAGTCCTCTTTTATAACATGTGGTCATGCGATTGAAAGAACCTCAACACCTGAGTGTGCTTCCTAGATGGGAATCAGCTGTAATTTATATATTTGCATAACTTCAGTAAGCTGTTTCTCAGTACCAATGGAATAAAATACAGAGAATATATTTGTGTTTCAATTCACAATATGAACAGCTGTTCACTTTGACTTTAGCCTATATAAGTTATGTTTAGAACATGATGTTATCTGTTCTTACACACAGTGTGGAAGCATTTGTAAATTTGGCAGTAAAATTACATTGTTTTGGTCTTGGTTGAGCTTGTGTGTAAAAGAAGTTCAAGCATTTTAAATTAGTGTTAACTGTATGCATTTTGTGTCAAAGCAACAAGAAATGTGTTAATTGTATAGCCTACAAAGGCGGATGTTGTGCTAACCATGTTAAGAGTTTAGGAAACTTGTTAAATGTATTGAAAAAACTGTCATAGCGATTGTAAAAAACTGTAATAAGACCTTTTTGTTTAGGATTTAATCAGCATAAATGATCTATAATTTTTTTAACTATATTATCATGCAGTTCACCACATAAAGAAATATTTATACTATATAGCAAATCTAGCAAAGATTTTAAGATATCATGATTTGTATCATGAACAGCACTACACACACACACACACACATTAGAGTTGAGTCCTGAAGCTTGAGTAACAGCGCGTCTCGTTCTCAAACGGTCTGGTCTCGTGTGTGTCTCGTCAGGTTCTCAGTGTGAATAAGAGTGTTTCTATGATGGACCTGCAGGATTCGCGCATCAACAGCGTGTCGAACCTGCACTCTGTGAACGACCTGCTGAACTCGTCTCAGGGCTCCCTAGCGGGCCTGGGCTTCGTTCAGCTGGGTGGCGCCCCCCTCAGGGCCGGAGGACGCGTGTCGGCGGGCTCGGGCGGCTCCAGCATGTCGGGGGGGTTGCGTCTCGGTCACTCGGGCCTGACGACGGACTCGTTGTCTCAGCAGCAGCAGCAGCAAGCGGCTGCCATGAACGTGCCTCTGTCCTTCCAGAACCCGCTGTTCCACCTGGCGTCGGACGGGCCGCAGTACCACACGCCGCCACACGGGCCCGCCGTCCCCCCGCCGCTGCTGCTGGCGCCCGAGCCGGAGAACGGGCACGTGGGCTACGGCATGCCGTCGTTCGGGCACAGCGGGTTCTCACGCAGCGAGGATCTGTCGGCCCTGAGGAACCAGAACAGTCTGGTGCAGCCCAACATCGTGCACTCGCACAGCTACAGCGACGACTTCACGCGACACAACCAGGCCGACTACGCCCGCAGACAGCTGTCGCTGCAGGTGCAGGTAAACTACGCCCTCCCACACATGTGTGCTGATCATAGACTGTATACAAATATGGATGTAGTGTACGTGACGTCACTAGAAGGCAGTGTTGGGGAAAGTTACTTTTAAAGTAATGCATTACCATTAAAAAGTAACTAATTGCGTTACTTAGTTACTTTTTTAGAAAAGTAAGGCTTTATAATATTGCGTTACTCCCTTAAAAAGAACTAATTGCATTACTTAGTTACTTTTTAGAAAAAAAGTACTCCCTTAAAAAGTTACTAATTACCTTAGAAAAGTAATGCATTACAAAATTGCGTTACTCCCTTAAAAAGTTACTACTTGTGTTACTTAGTTACTTTTTTAGAAAAGTAACGCATTACAATGTTCTGGTACTCCCTTAAAAAGTTACTCTGTGTGTGTGTGTGTGTGTGTGTGTGTGTGTGTGTGTGTGTGTGTGTGTGTGTGTGTGTGTGTGTGTGTGTGCGTCAGGAGAATCTCCAGCAGCAGGTTCTGATGGGCATCGCCCCGCATACGTCGACGGGCACCGGCACGCCCGCCTCTCTGGCCACACCCCCAACCACCATTCACCCCACCCGCCAGGCCTCCATGGCCCAGACCCCTCCTCAGCGCATGAAGCCTCAGCCCCCCCACCAGCTGTCCGTCAGCTCGGCCGCTAACTCCACCCCCCCGAAGACACGCCCCCAGAGCGGGAACCTGCTGCAGTCGCCCGAGTCCAGCTACGGCGGGAGGCAGGTGCCCAGGCAACAGCTGTCAGTCAAAGATAGCCCCGCCCCCGGGCTGCCACATCAGTCCAGCACGGCCTCGGAGAGCCCCGCCCCTCAGGGCGGAGCCAATGAGAGTGCAGAGAACACACCGAGCGGCCAATCAGCAAAAGCCTCGCAGCAAACCAACCAGCAGCATCTGCTCAAGCCAGGCATGAACAAACAGGTACGAACTGGGTCATGTGTCTCGTCACGTTTCCATACTGTCAAATCCTCATATTATACTGATCATGTGACACTGAAGACTGGAGTAATGATGCTGAAAATCCAGCTTTGATCACAGGAATAAATTACACTTTACTGTATATTCACATAGAGAACAGATGATTTACATTATAATATTTCACTGTTTTTACTGTAGAGTTAGGGTAGGATAAGGATTTGGTAATAAGAGCTACACAAGGACACTGTAAAATAAAATGTTACCAAAAACCATCATGAGTGTGTATCCTCATATAGTCTCAGATTAATTGATGAAATACTGTACATATATATTCTGATGAGTGGTGTCTGTGGTCACATGTTCTCTCTCTCTCTCTCTGTGTGTGTGTGTGTGTGTGTGTGTGTGTGTCCAGGGCTCGAAGTCTCCGTCCACGCTCAACACCCCCACTGCTGCGTCGGAGCGTACGGTGGCCTGGGTGTCCAACATGCCTCACCTCTCCGCGGACATCGAGAGCCTGCGCGTGGACCGAGAGGAGTTCAAGCTGAAGGAGCACTCCAAGAGCATGGACGAGTCCCGCCTGGACCGGGTCAGTACTCATCACGAGTGTGTGTGTGTGTGTGTGTGTGTGTCACTCCAAGAGCATGGACGAGTCCCGCCTGGACCGGGTCAGTACTCATCACGAGTGTGTGTGTGTGTGTGTGTGTGTGTGTGTGTCACTCCAAGAGCATGGACGAGTCCCGCCTGGACCGGGTCAGTACTCATCACGAGTGTGTGTGTGTGTGTGTGTGTGTGTGTGTGTGTGTGTGTGTCACTCCAAGAGCATGGACGAGTCCCGCCTGGACCGGGTCAGTACTCATCACGAGTGTGTGTGTGTGTGTGTGTGTGTGTCACTCCAAGAGCATGGACGAGTCCCGCCTGGACCGGGTCAGTACTCATCAGGAGTGTGTGTGTGTGTGTGTGTGTGTGTGTGTGTGTGTGTGTGTGTGTCACTCCAAGAGCATGGACGAGTCCCGCCTGGACCGGGTCAGTACTCATCACGAGTGTGTGTGTGTGTGTGTGTCACTCCAAGAGCATGGACGAGTCCCGCCTGGACCGGGTCAGTACTCATCACGAGTGTGTGTGTGTGTGTGTGTGTGTGTGTCACTCCAAGAGCATGGACGAGTCCCGCCTGGACCGGTCAGTACTCATCACGAGTGTGTGTGTGTGTGTGTGTGTGTGTGTGTGTGTGTGTCACTCCAAGAGCATGGACGAGTCCCGCCTGGACCGGGTCAGTACTCATCACGAGTGTGTGTGTGTGTGTGTGTGTGTGTGAAGACACCTGACCATCACGAGTGTGTGTTCATGGTTAAATCAGTATAAATTACGTATTCAGTGAACATATATTATTTTAACTTAGCTGTTTTAGATCGTTAATGCCGTGCCCTCCTCATCCTCCTGCTCGGGGTGTGTGTGTGTGTGCAGGTGCGCGAGTACGAGGACGAGATCCACTCGCTGAAGGAGCGTCTGCTGATGTCGCACCGGAAGCTGGAGGAGTACGAGCGCCGGCTGCAGTCGCAGGAGCACCAGACCAGTAAGATCCTGCTCCAGTACCAGAGCCGGCTGGACGACAGCGAGCGGAGGCTCCGGCAGCAGCAGCACGAGAAGGACTCGCAGATCAAGGGCATCATCAACAGGTCAGGCGCCTCACACACACACACACACCTCACTGACGCAGCAGAGCATCCTGGGAATGTGTGTGTGTGTGTGTGTTACAGGCTGATGGCGGTAGAGGATGAGCTGAGAGGGAGTGGAATGCCTGACCTCAAAACCAGATTGTTCACAGAACAGGTTTGTCACACACACGTCTGTAACCTTCATGTCTCTCCACGAGTGTGTGTGTGTGTGTGTGAGAGAGAGAGAGAGAGTGGGTGTTCACAGAACAGGTTTGTCACACACACACACACACTAGAAACCGTCTGCACATTTTAGAGTGGCCTTTTATTGTGGACAGCCTAAGGCACACCTGTGCGGTGGCAGAGGAGAAGCGCTCACTAACACAGATTTGTGAACAATGTTTGAGAGAAATGGGCCTTTTGTGTTCATAGAAAGTCTTAGATCTTTGAGTTCAGCTCATGAATAATGGGGGCAAAAACAAAAGTGTTGTGTTTATAATTGTGTTCAGTGTACACAGTGATTCCATGAGTTTTTATTGCAGCTGTGATGTGAACTCTGCTATCTTAGAGTTACAGCGATTATTAAGATAACTTCATAATCATCATTGTAGTTATGGTTCTTGGTGTGAACGGACCTTTACAGCGAATGAGGAACTGGGGCGTGTCCAGCGCTGGCCTGTGATTGGCTGACAGTGACAGCACGTCCTCAGAGCGAGGGCCTGTGATTGGCTGACAGTGACAGCACGTCTTCAGCAAGGGCCTGTGATTGGCTGACAGTGACAGCACGTTCTGAGCGAGGGCCTGTGATTGGCTGACAGTGACAGCACGTCCTGAGCTCTGGCCTGTGATTGGCTGACAGTGACAGCACGTCCTGAGCGAGGGCCTGTGATTGGCTGACAGTGACAGCACGTCCTCAGAGCGAGGGCCTGTGATTGGCTGACAGTGACAGCACGTCCTGAGCGAGGGCCTGTGATTGGCTGACAGTGACAGCACGTCCTCAGAGCGAGGGCCTGTGATTGGCTGACAGTGACAGCACGTCCTCAGCGAGGGCCTGTGATTGGCTGACAGTGACAGCACGTCCTCAGCGAGGGCCTGTGATTGGCTGACAGTGACAGCACGTCCTCAGAGCGAGGGCCTGTGATTGGCTGACAGTGACAGCACGTCCTCAGCGAGGGCCTGTGATTGGCTGACAGTGACAGCACGTCCTGAGCGAGGGCCTGTGATTGGCTGACAGTGACAGCACGTCCTCAGAGCGAGGGCCTGTGATTGGCTGACAGTGACAGCACGTCCTCAGCGAGGGCCTGTGATTGGCTGACAGTGACAGCACGTCCTCAGCGAGGGCCTGTGATTGGCTGACAGTGACAGCACGTCCTCAGCGAGGGCCTGTGATTGGCTGACAGTGACAGCACGTCCTCAGAGCGAGGGCCTGTGATTGGCTGACAGTGACAGCACGTCCTCAGCGAGGGCCTGTGATTGGCTGACAGTGACAGCACGTCCTGAGCGAGGGCCTGTGATTGGCTGACAGTGACAGCACGTCCTCAGAGCGAGGGCCTGTGATTGGCTGACAGTGACAGCACGTCCTCAGCGAGGGCCTGTGATTGGCTGACAGTGACAGCACGTCATCAGCGAGGGCCTGTGATTGGCTGACAGTGCCAGCGAGGGCCTGTGATTGGCTGACAGTGACAGCACGTCCTCAGCGAGGGCCTGTGATTGGCTGATGGAGAATGACATGATTACTCTTCAGTTTCTTCTCGTCATGTCTGTCATCATTTATTAATGTCCTTCAAACCCGCTCTTCTTTCCCTGATCATCAGCCTCATAATTCTATTCACATGACTGTGTTTTAATGCAATTAACTGAATGATGAATTAATTATTGCCATTGTGATGAATTTATAATGAGTGTGCCAGTGTTTGAGTTTCATTTTAGTTTTATTATCATTATATTAATACTTTGAATTTGCTTTTATTTTAATATTTTTAGTTTTCATGTTTATTTTTAGTATTTTCATGATGTGCTTGTCTTTTTTTTAAATATATATTGCTATTTACGTTAATTTTTTTTTTTTTTTTTTTTAGTTATTTATTGATCTTTTTAACTTTTTTAACTGTTTTCAGTTTATCTCCAAGGTAACATTTATTTTATTTTTATTTTTATTTTTTTTACTTTTCCGATGTTTATATGTGATGTTGTTTCCGCTTTATTCCAATGAACAATGTACCATCGTCCAATGAAATGTTTTGAATAGTTTTATTTGAGGATCCGCCCCTGAATCTCTGCCTCTGTCTCTCCCGCAGCCGATATATGGTGCCCACTCTGGAACATGATTGGCCCGGGCAGGACTAGAGGACACGTGATTGGTTGAACCTCAACCCAGGAGTGTCTGACGATTGGCTGAGAGAGAAGAGAGAGGCGGAGCCTGAGCAGGACGACCAACTCTACAGTCTTTCTTTCTCTCCTTCTCTCTCTCTCTCAAACACACGCTGAGAGAATATATATATATATATGTATATAAGTGATATATAAATATATATTTCTCAGATGTGTCTCTCTCTCTCTTGCTGTCTTTGTCTTTTTTGAGCCAAATGGACGACAATCAGCATCTCGAGGCCGAAACAATCACACCGATAGCACAAAGAAAATCATCGCAGACGGAGAGAGAGACAGCACTCGTTCTCTTCCCATCATCCCTCTCTCTCTCTCTACTGCAGGAGTGTGTGTGTGTGTGTGTGTGTGTGTGTGTGTGTGTGTGTGTGTGAGTGTGTGTGTGTGTGTGTTTGATCAGTTGCAGCCTCAACTTCCTAATAATGACTCTTGTTTTTTTCAAATGATGTATTGAGGGGCTTGATTCTTTCTGAGCCAATCAGACGCTGCCGTGCCGCTCAGAGCCCCGCCCCTTCCTGTCTCCTCTGCGTGCCTAAAGCTCCACTGAGAACAACAGGGCAAACACAGACTCCACGAGTGAGTCGGACACTCGCTTTATCTCACGCTCACGTGGAAGTGAGTCTCCGGACACGAGACGTTTGCTGTACGAAGAGCTTCAGTTGATCCGTCATCATCATCACTCCAGCGTTCACTGAAGCTCTCGCGCTCAGGCGCCAGTGAGCCGCTCCGCTACTCGTCATGCTACTCACACGCACCTCGCCGTTTACATCGCATCCATCATCAGATGCACACACACTCTGCGCTCTGCACAACTGCCTGTCAAAATAAAAGTTCGGTTTAACTTGAAGAAATTGTGACAGAAATTATTAAAGAATTAAAAATAAAAAAAAGATAAAATTATAAAAGAAAAAATGACTATTGTACAGCAGAATGTATTTCTCAGAGTAATAATAATAATAATAATATAAAAAAATAAATAAATATTAAAACTTTATTTTTAAGAACTATTAGACAATCTTCTGTGTTTTAATTTGGATCAGAAAAGCTGTTGTGCAGCACTTACAACACTGCACTTTCATTTCAGTACATTTTAATTTGTTATGCCTTAATTTGATTAATACCACCGTTTTTGGTAATGTATTTGTATTAAATCATAAATTTAGAAGAAATTATAACAGAATTAAATTTCATTATTAATGTACAAATTAATAAATTATTTAATTAAGAAAGTTGTATGAATTCACTTTATTAGACATGCTTTTTGATTATCAAAATTAAAAATTAAAAATAAACATTCAAATGGAATCCAGAAAAGTTGAAACCGAATTTGGGAAAAATTAAATAGAATTTAGGAAAATATTTAATAGATTTCATAGGGCCCTAAAATGTGTTTTTTTTTTTTGGGGGGGGGGGGGGGGGGTGGGGGGGTAAAAAATTTTTAATACATTTTTGTTCAATTGCTTAAGTTTCATGATTTCAATTAATTAGACGTGCTTTTTAACTCATGTTTAATTTTTAACATTGAAACAAAAATATTTGAATGAAAGACAGAATTTGAGAAAAACGTATTGGTGAGAATGTTGCGAAACATTAGTTTGCGCGTGTTTCTCGGAGCAGTGTCGTGCGCTACTGCGTATGGAGAAAATATATTTTTAGCATGACGTGTCGTCAGAAGTTTCATATTGATGCTTCCCTACAGATGTTGCTTATTCATGAAACGGTGAAATGGTTTCCTCCAGTATTGTGTGTGTGTGTGTGTGTGTGTGTCCTGATCATCAACGCTTCAGTCGACCGTCTGCGGCTCACTGGGTCTGAGAACAGCGCTTGTGCTTCATTCACACACACTCACACACACACACACATTCACTCACACACACACACTCACACACACACTGACGGGCTGCTGATTTCTGTACATAGAGTCCAGATTGAAAGTTTCTCTCATTTTAAGTGGGTTGAGTTTTTCTCTTTTCTTGGTGTTTGATGGATGATACTCATATATGCCAGTAGCTGCTGGGGCTTTAGTCACTTACTTTAGTCTTTATTTACCTTTTCTGTTGGAAGTATTACTTTGGTCTGCATTTCAGGTAATAATAGTTATGAAAAAACGATGATAATGAAGTGTTTCTGTGCCTACAGTTCCCATACTGAGCTCTGATTGGCTGAACACGAGCATGAATTGTCAGTGAGACGCTCTGATTGGCTGAACACAAGCACATGTCGCCAGTGAGACGCTCTGATTGGCTGAACACGAGCATGAATTGTCAGTGAGACGCTCTGATTGGCTGAACACAAGCACATGTCGCCAGTGAGACGCTCTGATTGGCTGAACACAAGCACGTGTCGCCAGTGAAACGCTCTGATTGGCTGAACACGAGCACGTGTTGTCAGTGAGACGCTCTGATTGGCTGAACACAAGCACGTGTCGCCAGTGAGACGCTCTGATTGGCTGAACACAAGCACGTGTCGCCAGTGAGACGCTCTGATTGGCTGAACACAAGCACGTGTCGCCAGTGAGACGCTCTGATTGGCTGAACACAAGCACGTGTCGCCAGTGAGACGCTCTGATTGGCTGAACACAAGCACGTGTCGCCAGTGAGATGCTCTGATTGGCTGAACACGAGCACGAGTCGCCATGAGACGCTCTGATTGGCTGAACACAAGCACGAGTCGCCATGAGACGCTCTGATTGGCTGAACACAAGCACGAGTCGCCATGAGACGCTCTGATTGGCTGAACACGAGCACGAGTCGCCATGAGACGCTCTGATTGGCTGAACACGAGCACGAGTCGCCATGAGACGTATATTTCAATAAGGCGATCATAAACAGCCATGGTGTGTGTACAGGGGTCAGTTATGCTACGCAGATCGTGATCGTGTATCTTTTCCCATCGTGTAGCACTAGTTCTTACTGCTATGAGTTCATGACGAACGGGAACCACCCGCCAATTTAGCCATAGACACGGACAAGCCATAGCATTGACCTCTGACCCCTGACCCCTGACCCGATTCAGGAGCGTAGGATGTATATATTTATATATTTACTCATGGAAATATTCTCGAATGCGGGAGAGATTTGTTGATTCTAGAGTACAGCATCTCTGAATATGGAGTGATGTTTTGAATGTTCATATTATGATTATTATTATAAAGATATTATTATATTCAAATATGATTATTATTGTAATTATGAATTTCATTTTATTGACGATGATTGATAAACAGAAATGTCTTTCTTTTTGTGAATATGGAGAAGTTTACATTTTTCTGGGGAAATATTACAAAACTTTAAATATTTCAACAAACAAACAAATAAATATATACATGCTTAACTAAATATGTGTTTTTATTTGATGAATCTGTGTATTTCAGGGCCTGGAGGGTTTCGAGTTTAGAGTAATCATACACTGGTGTTAATAGACTACAATAATATTTAATGAAAGAATATTGGAGGTTTGGGGAATGTGCAGAACTTTGTAAATGTGTCAGTATTATTTGTAAGAATACATTTGCTATAATAAATTATAACAACAGAATTTCTGAAAAATAAAACATATTATTAATTTATTTCATTGTTAAGAAAGTTGTATGAGTTTGCTTAATTACATACTTTTTTATTATTCAAATTTAAAATGGAATCCAGAAAAGTTAAAACCGAAAACACAGAATCTGGTAAAAAAGAAAGAAAAAGAATTTAAGAAAAATTTAAATACATTTAATAGGGCCCTAAAATGTGCTTTTTGTAAAACTTTTAATACATTTTTGTCCAATTTGTTTCATGATTTCAAAAAAATTATATGTGCTTTTTAACTAATGTTTATTTTAACTTTAAAATGGAATCCAAAAATATTTAAATGAAAACTAAATTTAAGAAAAACATTAAACATGTTTAATAGGGCCCTAGAATGTACTTTTTTTGCTAAACGCTTAATGTGTGTTTGTTCAATTGTATGCTTAATCACTTTAAAGGTGGTTTTTGATTACTTACATTTAAATTACCCCTTAAAATGGGATTTAAAACATATTTAATTTAAAACAATTTACAGCACCTTTATAAATTGTCGTATGTTTTTAAACAACATTAAACGTGTTGTAATTCTGCCCCACAGCCTCGTTTTCATGCCAACATTAAACAGTAAGGCTAGCTAATGTGCGTGTAAAGTGCATTCTTTATTCATAATTTTGTATAGAGCTCAAAAAAATATTTGTTTATCGAAAAGGTACATCACCACCCAGCTCCGACCAAAGTGACTTGAAGACTTTCCGAGGGGCACTTGATCTCGTGGCCGCTACCGCTACACGTAAACCGTCCGCCATATTGGAACGGTCCGTGAACATGTGAGAGCAAGTTGACTGTGTCTACTACAATAGTTAGCATGCATATCTATATATGAACTAGACTTCAGCAGATGATTTTACTAAACTAACACATTATAAGACAAGCGTCAGCTAACACATTAAAAAGTTACATTTACATAAACATTCAAATAAGTACCACAGTAAAAACATGTAATATTGAGTTAATGCATATAAAAATCAACACATTCTCACCTATGAAAAGGTTATCCAATTTCGGAATTGTTTCCAATTTAATCCCTTAGGAATTTAAATCTCCCCCGTTACACAATGTAAGCGCAATGTTGTGGCATCATTGATCTTACGGTGAGTTACGACACCACTGACCGTTGCAAGATGGCGGACGCGCCAGCGTGTCTGAAGGGTCGAATGCGGAATCTATGTCAAGAATTTCTATGTTCGTGGGAAAATGTCTCTACCGGCTCAGAGGACAAACCCGACAATAGTTTCGTAATATATGATCGCACTTCAGAACTTTTATTTAAAATTAGAATATTATTATACAGTATAAATATTTCTAATATTTACCAACATTTTTCCCCGTGAGGGGGTGCACCGTTCCTGGAGGTACTGCAATACCAGGTCGATGCGTGGAGTGGACGGAGCAAGCCCCTATTCCATCTCCCTGATCCAAAAATCAATTTAATATATGGTCCCCGGGTAGGGGACGTATCAGATATTAAACTGATAAGAACAGATACTACACTTGATCTTAGCCAAAAGGCCGAGAAGCGATACCGAGAAAGGGTTCGAGCTAAAGCAGTCACTCAGCGCGACACACACCTCAATGACGGTCACACGGCCCGATATCTGGAGAAACACATCCAACTACACACACACACTCGAGAGATCATGTCCCGCTCGGAGACTGAGAGAAACGCGGAGATTCTTACACATAACAAGATGGAAAACTCCTCAAAACACGCGGATTCTTCTTCATCCATTAGAGTTTACCATCGGCCAATCAAACACGAGCACAGAGTACATCGGCCAATCAAACAGGAGGACAATAATATACTGCTTTATCTCTATTATCAGTCTATGTTAATCACTATAAATTCATTATTTATCATGATTAATTTATTCAGGTCGAATTCAGACAACAAATTCTGAAAATAACACAGAAGAAACGATGTTTTTTTGCACACTTTGAAGCGCCTCGTGTGGTTAAATGCGGCACTGCACTTCAACGTCACTGAGGCGTTTAATTCCTGACCGTTTCTGACGCTTCAAACCGCAACAGCCTTTAAACTAGTCGAGGAAACTCTTAAAACACAACAAAATAGCAATCTGTATTTGACAGAAACTGCAAACATGTGCCATAATGCTACGGATAAGTTTCAAAATCACTTCAAACTCATAATCTGCTGATGAAGGAAGGGAAACAATAAAAAGACAACACTCAACATGTAAGATGGACGTCAACACACATTAGTAGGCCTTTTTAAAAGGTATATGTTTAATGTAACCTTCTCCCATACACACTTTGGTCAATTCAAGAATAATTAATGCAATTGTATATTGTTCATTTGAAAGCATTAAAAGTGCAGTGTCTTGTCTCTCCTTGTATTGTTCAAGAGGTTGATTTAGTAATTAATAATAAGTAGATCAATACTTTCTAAAGATAGTAACTATTACATAAATCTAATTACACTGTTGAAGATGTCATTTGTAGTTAGTAATTAATTACTATTTTAGAGTAACTATAATATCAGAGGTGAGAAGAACATGCAGTTATTCAACCTAATTTTAATTAAGTTAGTTGCATTAAAAGCACGTGGCAGCAGATGAAAATGAAATATAAAAACATAATTCGATCAGGTAAGGCTTGAGCATATCATGGGTGTAGGACCTGACTTTACAAACATTTGACATATTACATAACTAAAACTAAAAGCGTTTTTGGCTGAGGGAATTCCTTCACCAGAGCCAGTCACTCCCGGAGATCCAAGGGTCTTCATAAATGTAAGAGTTTTTCGTTGGTCACAAAATATTCTGATGGTAATATCTGTGTTTTGGAGCCTCCTGTCCCAGCAGAACCCCACACAGTTGTAAGTAGCCGACTCAATACAACAGAAATTATGACAAATAATAGCTTTCGCAAACAGGACTTCAGAAGCGCGGAGTCTGAGGAATGTCCGGTGTCACGTGAGGAGGCAGCGCAGGCTGTAATGTGATTGGCTGGGCAGCAGGAGGCGCCAGTGAGGCTCCAGAAAACACGAGGAAACTGACGACAGATCAGACGGACACGTGACTGGAAACGTCCAATCAGAGCGTCTGCATTCAGACTCAGAGTTTAATCTCATGATCTGAACATGAATGATGAGGGACTGAGTGTGATCTCTTATCTTGTGTGAATTATGAATGAGATTTGCACATATAAATGAATATTTACTGCATATGATATGATCATTGGATATATATGATGAATAAAGCACCGCATCAAACACATTGTTTCGAGATAACTTTAATGCTTTTGGCAATGGTTTCTTACAGAAATGGCAAAACTGATTCATTTTCAGTGAGTAATAATAATAATAAAAAAACATTACAGGAAATTAAAAAGTAAATTGATAAATTAAAACAAAACAAAAAATTGAACAGTAAAAATACTAAATAGAAATTTTTAAACTGACAAATTTCTCAAATTCTAGTACATTTCCACTAAGCGTCTTTAAAACACAATAAAAATTTACAATCAAACCCCTGATATTTCTAAAAAGAGATCAGCATATTGATATTTGCAATAAAACAAATGATACAGAGAGATAAACTCAGATGTAAAATTCATAAAAACTGACAGAATCTTGAACAAAGAATAAAAAAAAATGATTATTTATGGTAATAAACAGCAGTGCATGAGGATACAATATTGCTCTGAGTTAGATTGCATATATATATATATGTTAATGCATAAATATGGGATTTTTGACCGTCTGCCTCAGTAATATCAACATTCATAAAACACAAGCAACCGTTCCAGGCGTTCACACACACACACACACACACACACACACACACACACACACCTGAGATGCAGCGTGTTCGTCATCTCTGAATACATGACATAATTCGTCTAGGATTACTGAACATGAATGAACCTAATTACCCTGAGGTCTTCCTCGTCAGTGACGTCATGCGCTCATGCAGAACATCATCACGATCATCTCACACACTCACACTCACACCCACATGGCAGATTCAGCACAAACAAGCACATAAATCTGAGATGCCAGAAGTGTGTGCTTTTCCTTCATGCGACATCACTTTAATTGTTTCGAGAAACGGATCAAATTTAAGTGACTTTATGCTTCAAAAAAATTATTAAAATCAACCATTTGAGTGGTTCATGGAGTCCATTAAAATGAGAAAAAATTATTTTAGCATCAGATTTATTATTTTTTTGTTTAGCGTTTTCGTTTAAATTTAATAGTTAAGTTTTTTTTTTTTTTTTTTTCTAAATGTCTATATCGTTTTTATACATTTTTATTTCAGTTTTAGCTCAAATTATTTTATTACATCTAAGTTTTTTATATTTTATTTTATTTCAGTAAAAAATGTTTTAAAGGAACAAACATTGTAATTGTAATAACCCATAATATCAATTAATTTTGATCATTTTCTCAGAAAACGAGACTTCAAAAGTAATTTAGCATCTCTGATTTAAAGGAGGAGTTCACTTAAAAATGTTATTTTGCTGATAGTTTACTCGCCCGCACGTCATCCGAGAGGTTCATGTCTGTCTCTCTTCAGTGGAACAGAAATGCAGGTTTGTGAGGAACACACTCCAGATGTTCTCCATATAGTGACTTCAACGGTCCAGCGGGTCGAAGGTCCAGATGTGAGTTTCAGCTTCAAAGTCTCTCACGATCCAGCCGAGGAATAAGAGTCTCATCTAAACAAACCAGCCGACATTTTATACCTAAATACACATTTATATACTTTTAACCACTAATGCTGGTCTTGCACTCCCTGTGATGCGACACACATTACATCATCAGGGTGAAAGGTCAAGCGTGACGTCGGCGTAAGTACCGACCCAGTGTTTACAAAGTGAATGTGCAAAGACTGAGTCAAATGCCAATTACAAAAAAAATAAAAAATAAAAGGTAAAACAAAGATGTCGGACGATTTTGAAGTTGGAGGAGAAAATGAGTTTTTGGCTCTACACTTTTAACCTGAACACACGTGACCTTTCAGCGGGATTACGTAATGCGTGAAGTCATGGATGTGCAAGACCAGCATTAGTGGTTAACAGTATATAAATGTGTATTTTGTTATAAAATGTCCGTTGGTTTGTCTAGATAAGACTCTAATTCCTCGGCTGGATCGTGTCGAGTTTGAAGCTGCACTGAAACCCGTTCACTGAAGAGAGAAACACATGAACATCTCGGATGACGTGCGGGCGAGTAAACGATCAGGAAATGTTCATTCTGAAGTGACCCGCTCCTTTAAAGAGTGTTTAGATATGTGTGCTGGAGCACAAGAGAGGAGCACTGCGGGCGCTCACACGAGGAGCTTCATGCACTCGGGATATGTGGGATTAGTAGCACCTGGAACCGGCTCAGATCAGCTTCATGGTGAACCGGCCCGTCTCCACGGTGTTCCGACCGGTCCGGCTAGCCGACGCGGAGCTGCGCGGGACGAAGTCGATGGTCGCCGTGTGTTTGATCTGTCCTTTGCTCTGACTCCAGAAGAACATGAACACGAAGCACACGGCAACCGAGCTCAGGAACGACAGGAACCCCATAGTTACTGCGATCACTAGCGTCTTCACGTCGAACGGGAACGGCTGCGACCCGTTAACCGCCGCTTGTCCCGATGTGAAGCTCCAGCCCTCCAGAGAGAACGGACCGGAACGGTTCCGAGTGGACGCCGGAAACCCGCGCACCCGCAGGCTAACGGAGACGCTATCGTTCCCCGCGGCGTTCGACGCGATGCACAGGTAGTATCCGCTATCCTGCACCTGCGCGTAACGCACCTCAAGCGTCCCGTTGGGAAGCACGCGGACCCTCCCCGTACCGCTGAGAACGGAGCGCTTCGGGTTCATCCAGGTGATCGCCGGCGCCGGGTCTCCGTCCGCCGTGCAGAAGAACAAAACCGTGTGGCCTTCGTCCGTACGAACATCTTGCGGCTTACGGGTCAGAATGCGAGCTTGCCGGCACGTGAACAACCGGGGAAGCTCGACCTCGGAGAAGTCGTGGAGCATCCGGCCTTGCACCTGCACAGGTGAGCCACAGGTGGGCGAACGCCCGAAGCTAATCCGCGAGCGTCGCCGCATCACCCAGAGAAGTCGGCAATCGCACGCTAGCGGGTTCCCGTCCAACCGTAGCACCTCTAAAGTCCCGACCGAGTGGAACGCCGACGACTCCAGCGTCGCTAATCGGTTCCCAGACACGTTTAGGAGCCGGAAGCCCGCTAGGTTACGGAAAGCGCCCGGTTCGATGCGCAACAATCTGGCGCCGACTAAATGCAGCTCTTGAAGGCGTAGCAAATCCCCGAGGAGATTTGGAAGAATAATAGTGATTGGATTGTAGGATAAATCCAGATATCGCAGGTACACGAGGTGGTGAAGCGGGGAATACGGCACGGCGCTCAGGTTGCAGTGGCTAAGCGTGAGCGAGGAAAGATTAAGTCCGATTAGGCTGTTAGCAGCTAGCGAGTCTAACCACGGGCAGCGGGATACGTGTAGCTCCCGAAGGCGGATTAGCGTACGGAAGGAGTGATTGGGAAGCGAGGTGAGTCCGAGTCGGCAGAGACGGAGCTGAAGGAGTCCGGTTAGCGGCGACAGCGCCTCGACCGGCACCGACGTTAAGTTGCACCGGTCCAGATTCAGCTCCTGGAGATTCGCCAGGCCGCCGAAGGCCCGGTTCGAGATAAACACCAGGTCGTTCTCGCTAGCCTCAAGTTTCTGTAGCGACGGCATCTCGCGGAACATGTCGTCGAGAAACACTAAAATCTCGTTCTCGCTAATGTCTAGAAACTGAACGTTGGGAAGGCCGGAAAACGCTCCGACTGGGATGATCTTGAGCCGGTTGCGAGCGAGTCTCAGCGTGAGGAGGCTCTGTAGGCCGGCGAAGGCTTCGGCCTCGATCGCCGTTAGCATGTTCTCGCTGAGATCGAGCTCGCGTAGCAGCGTGAGCCCGGAGAACCGGCGCCGCGACACCGTCCTCAGCTGGTTCCCGGACAGGTTGAGCGTCTGGGTGTCGTCGGGAAGGCCGTCGGGAACAGATGCTAGTTGTCTGGATGAGCAGTTCACGATGGGGAGCTTCGGGAGGCAGTCGCAGTGCTGGGTACACGGGCCTGATAAAGCCACGCCC
>NC_136894.1:32241215-32251215 GCF_949152265.1 Phoxinus phoxinus | reverse complement strand
TATTCAGAGCTGTTTTTTACATCATGGGTAAGTAAATAACCTCATAAAATGAATACACCATTTCTGTAACCAAGAAGTTTGTACACTTCTTTTATTAATCCGTTGTCGAGACACACATGCAGCCAGAGAGAGAATGGTAGACCGTAGGCTATGTAGATATAGGCTACCGTTGAAATATACATCCTCTCTTCAAATTTATTAAATCTTTTTTCCTCTTCCTGTTTCCCAGTGCGAGTAATTTGACATCATCCATTTTCACTTATCAACTCCTGCCTGCCTCTCTCTCTCTGTTTCCCTGTTTGTTTGTGTGTTCTCGCGGTATTTTAATTAGAAAATTGACGCGGATCACTCGCAGCTCGCGCAAAAAATAGACCTGGTGTGAACGACACCATAGGTTAACATGGGCGCCGAAAGAAAGCGGCCTCCGTTCCGCGTGCGGTGTGAACCCGGCGTCAGCCCACAGCCCTGAACACTATATCCAGCCTGTGCCAATCTATCGGCCTACAGGTTAACACTCAAACAACCGAGGTCATGTGCCATCTACATGACACATGTAGATGGCACATCTCGGACGCCCCCTCGGACGCCCCCTCACGAGCTCGAGTCTCTGGCACTCCACAGATCCGCCTGGCATCCACCCGTGCCACTGCGGTCTCTCAGATACACCAAACCAACACCGGCGATCCACAGGCGAATCCAGAGACACCAGCGGCGGCTGCTCCCCCGGGGTCTGGTGTCCCTGCTCCGTCTGCGGCCGAGTGTGCGGCTCACTGTGTGTGTGTGTGTGTGTGTGTGTGATCACAGGAGCGTAACACGTGTGTGTGTGTGTGTGTGTGTGTGATCACAGGAGCGTAACACGTGTGTGTGTGTGTGTGATCACAGGAGCGTAACACGTGTGTGTGTGTGTGTGATCACAGGAGCGTAACACGTGTGTGTGTGTGTGTGTGTGATCACAGGAGCGTAACACGTGTGTGTGTGTGTGTGATCACAGGAGCGTAACACGTGTGTGTGTGATCACAGGAGCGTAACGTGTGTGTGTGTGTGTGTGTGATATCACAGGAGCGTAACACGTGTGTCTGTGTGTGTGTGTGATCACAGGAGCGTAACACGTGTGTGTGTGTGTGTGTGTGTGATCACAGGAGCGTAACACGTGTGTGTGTGTGTGTGATCACAGGAGCGTAACACGTGTGTGTGTGTGTGTGATCACAGGAGCGTAACACGTGTGTGTGTGTGTGTGTGATCACAGGAGCGTAACACGTGTGTGTGTGTGTGTGATCACAGGAGCGTAACACGTGTGTGTGTGATCACAGGAGCGTAACACGTGTGTGTGTGTGTGTGTGTGTGATATCACAGGAGCGTAACACGTGTGTCTGTGTGATCACAGGAGCGTAACACGTGTGTGTGTGTGTGTGTGTGATCACAGGAGCGTAACACGTGTGTGTGTGTAGGAGATCACAGGAGCGTAACGAGTGTGTGTGTGTGTGTGTGTGTGTGATCACAGGAGATCACAGGAGCGTAACACGTGTGTGTGTGTGTGTGATCACAGGAGATCACAGGAGCGTAACACGTGTGTGTGTGTGTGTGTGTGATCACAGGAGCGTAACACGTGTGTGTGTGTGTGTGTGATCACAGGAGCGTAACACGTGTGTGTGTGTGTGTGTGTGATCACAGGAGCGTAACACGTGTGTGTGTGTGTGTGTGTGTGATCACAGGAGCGTAACACGTGTGTGTGTGTGTGTGATCACAGGAGCGTAACACGTGTGTGTGTGTGTGTGTGTGTGTGTGATCACAGGAGATAACAGGAGATCACAGGAGCGTAACACGTGTGTGTGTGTGTGTGTGTGTGTGTGATCACAGGAGATCACAGGAGCGTAACACGTGTGTGTGTGTGTGTGATCACAGGAGATCACAGGAGCGTAACACGTGTGTGTGTGTGTGTGTGTGATCACAGGAGCGTAACACGTGTGTGTGTGTGTGTGTGATCACAGGAGCGTAACACGTGTGTGTGTGTGTGTGTGTGATCACAGGAGCGTAACACGTGTGTGTGTGTGTGTGTGTGTGATCACAGGAGCGTAACACGTGTGTGTGTGTGTGTGTGTGATCACAGGAGCGTAACACGTGTGTGTGTGTGTGTGTGTGTGATCACAGGAGATCACAGGAGATCACAGGAGCGTAACACGTGTGTGTGTGATCACAGGAGATCACAGGAGATCACAGGAGCGTAACACGTGTGTGTGTGTGTGTGTGTGATCACAGGAGATAACAGGAGCGTAACACGTGTGTGTGTGTGATCACAGGAGCGTAACACGTGTGTGTGTGTGTGTGTGTGATCACAGGAGCGTAACACGTGTGTGTGTGTGTGTGTGTGTGATCACAGGAGATCACAGGAGATAACAGGAGCGTAACACGTGTGTGTGTGATCACAGGAGATCACAGGAGATCACAGGAGCGTAACACGTGTGTGTGTGTGTGTGTGTGATCACAGGAGATAACAGGAGCGTAACACGTGTGTGTGTGTGATCACAGGAGATAACAGGAGCGTAACACGTGTGTGTGTGTGATCACAGGAGATAACAGGAGCGTAACACGGAGCGTAACACGTGTGTGTGTGTGTGTGATCACAGGAGATAACAGGAGCGTAACACGTGTGTGTGTGTGATCACAGGAGATCACAGGAGCGTAACACGTGTGTGTGTGATCACAGGAGATAACAGGAGCGTAACGTGTGTGTGTGTGTGTGTGTGATCACAGGAGCGTAACACGTGTGTGTGTGTGATCACAGGAGATAACAGGAGCGTAACACGTGTGTGATCACAGGAGATAACAGGAGCGTAACGTGTGTGTGTGTGTGTGATCACAGGAGCGTAACGCGCGCGTGTGTGTGTGTGAGATCACAGGAGATCACAGGAGCGTAACACGTGTGTGTGTGTGATCACAGGAGCGTAACGCGTGTGTGTGTGTGTGTGTGTCTGTGATCACAGGAGCGTAACACGTGTGTGTGTGTGATCACAGGAGATCACAGGAGCGTTACACGTGTGTGTGCGTGTGTGTGATCACAGGAGTGTAACACGTGTGTGTTTGCGTGTGTGTGTGTGTGTGTGTGTGTGTGTGTGTGTGTGTGTGTGTGTGTGTGTAGGGCCGCTGCGGCTCCTGCTGGGCCTTCAGTGCGGTCGGGGCTCTGGAAGGGCAGATGAAGCGGAGGACCGGCGCTCTGGTTCCGTTGAGTCCGCAGAACCTGCTGGACTGCAGTGTGAGTCTGGGGAACCGCGGCTGTAAGGGAGGATACTTGAGCCGCGCGTTCCTCTACATCATCCAGAACAACGGCATCGACTCCAACACCTTCTACCCGTACGAACACAAGGTACATCTCACACTCCTGTGACCCAGACCCGCGTGCCGGAGGCGTGCGGCCCCTGGGGGTCCCCGAGGGAACTGCAGACGGCTGATCAACAGCTGATCCAAATACAATAAAATAATTATAAATAATAAAAACACTTACTTAAAATGAACGTAATGAATCATAAAAATGTAAAATTTAACTAAATCATTTAATAGTAAAAATATGTAACACTTGCTGAACATTTGTTTTAAAGCCACACCGCGGATCTTTCACGTCTAGCGCCCCTAGAGGCCACAAGCGCCGCAGCACTGTCGCAAAAGTCTAGAAGACATCCACTTAATAAATGGACGGCCGTAAAGCGATACGTTCTCCAGGTCACATGACCTGGCCAACAACGGTCCGTCTTCTCCAAACTTACATAGGCGGTATTTCAGAGGGCAGCGCCGCTCGGAGCATTGTGTCCAGCGCTGTATATGGCCTGAGGAACCATTTTAAATAACTCGTATGCGTCAACTCTTTAGGTCACAAAGTCCACGGTGTGGCTTTAAATATTCAAATTAATTAGCTTTTAAAAAACACACTTACTAAAAATGTATTTAAAATGAAAAATCATTTCAAAATAAAAAATAAAATACATATTTTATTTGTTTATCTGCATGTCATGTGACCATCAACCATCGTCAGAGAACCGTTAACGTGTGTTGTTAAATTATTGAATCTTCAGATCTCAGGGGTCAGTTTCAGCTCAGAGGGGTGTGTGTGTGTGTGTGTATGTGTGTGTACAGGAGGGTGTGTGTCGATACTCAGTGACGGGGAGAGCTGATGTGTGTGTGTGTGTGTGTGTGTGTGTACAGGAGGGTGTGTGTCGATACTCAGTGACGGGGAGAGCTGGATACTGCTCTAGTTTCCGGGTTCTTCCGCGTCACGACGAGGCAGCGCTTCAATACGCCGTCGCTAACATCGGCCCGGTGTCTGTCGGTGTGAACGCCAAACCCGCTTCATTCCACAGATACAGAGGAGGTGAGACACACACACACACACACGCGTACACACACACACACGCACACACACACGCGTACACACACACACACAAACACACACACATGTATGTTGATTAACTGTGTGTGTGTGTGTGTGTGTGTGTGTGTGTGTGTGTGTGTGTGTGATCAGGCATCTACAGTGACCCGCACTGCCGCTCTGGGTTGATCAATCATGCGGTTCTCGTGGTGGGTTACGGGTCGGAGAACGGGCTCGATTACTGGCTGGTCAAAAACAGGTCCTTGAGCTCTACTGACCTCTAGTGGTGTACATGCGGAATCAGCACTGATCGTTTCAGGGCAATAACTGTTGTTTTCTCTCTCTCTCTCTGTGTGTGTGTGTGTCAGCTGGGGGACGGCGTGGGGTGAGAAGGGTTTCATACGCATGGCACGAAATAAAAACATGTGTGGAATATCCAGCTTTGCCATTTACCCCACCGTCTCCGATCCCGTCTCCTCTGATCCCGTCTCCTCCGATCCCGTCTCCTCCGATCCCGTCTCCTCCGATCCCGTCTCCTCCGATCCCGTCTCCTCCGATCCCGTCTCCTCCGATCCCGTCTCCTCCGATCCCGTCGGATCCGATCCCCGAACCGGCGCGGGAAACTCCGTTTACAACAAGCCTGTAGTTCCCATCTCTGCACTGTAGACCAGACGCCTCACAGTCTCACAGTCTCACTCAGACAGACGCCTTGCATTCTATACAGTATTTAGTAAATGTTTAGCTTTACAGTAAACTTCAACTTTTATAACTTTTTTACACTTTCATTTTTAGAAGTGCTTCTGCAATAATCGGCTGAGTGTCTGTTTTAGTCAGAAGCAGGCGGAGTTTACAATAAGGGGAGGAGCTTATCATTCTACAGAGCATCTGATTGGACGGGGGGTCGGGTACCATGAGAAAGTTGATTTATTTAGTCTGATTTTGTGTGTATGTTGTTGTTGTGCAAATAAATAAAGCTCAAAGTTTGATTAAAGTGATTAAAATAAGCAGCATGGCTTTTATTGATTGTGTTTGACACTTCTACAAGACAAATGTGAACCGTAGTGTGCGTTTACCAGCGTTACAGTCCCGAGTCAGACATACACAATACTGTGAACTTACAACACACTGATCATCACTATTCATGTTTGTTCCTCATAAAGAGTGCGAGAGCTCGTCTCCTCAGAGCCAGTAGTGTGTGTGTGTGTGTGTGTGTGTGTGTGTGTGTGTGTGTGTGTGTGTGTGTGTGTGTCGTCACATGTGCTCCGGGTGATTCTGAAGACAGCTGATGAACTCCTTCACCTGACGACCCTCGAAACAGATCTGATACACGGACACGAACAGAGGAAACCTGCACACACACACAGAGATGATGTCAGACATGATGATGATGATGATGTGATGATGATGTCACTGGGACTCACTTGTCCACCAGGTTTCTCTTCTGAAGGATCTTGTGCACCTCTGCAGATGTCTGAGGACCCTGGAGCTTCTGACCGTTCAACATCTCCGCCTCCAGCTCCACTATCGACTGATCACACACACACACACACACACACACTCGAGGCTTAACTGCTTCTGCATAGGGTTAGGGTTTGGTTGAGGGTTAGTTGCATGTGATTATGCATAATTTACTGTTTTTACTATGGTAAGTACATGTAACAAGGACACTGTTAAATAAAGTTTTACCAAAAATTCATTAATATAATTATTTTTTATTAGAATGAAATTATATAAGATTTCATAGCAAAACAATGCATCTTCTAGCAAACAGATGTTTGATGAAGGATAATAACTGATAATGAACACAAACACATTATAACTGTACAAATGTACTTCACCGTCTCAAATATAACCAACACAGGATTGCCATGGAAGCTTTTTTTCTGCCACAAAATAAAAAAGATAATTGAGACTTTTTATCTCACAATTTAGACTTTTTTTCTTCTTACAATTCAACTTTTTTCCTCAGAATTGCATTTCAAAAACTTGCAATTGCAACTTTACATCTCGGAATTCTCCTTTGGCTAAGCCACGCCCTAGAATGTAGACTGACCAATCACAGCGCAGCCGAGAACGAGCCCCACAGCGGTCCGACACTTCTTCACAGCGCTCCATTGACTTTAACACCGGCGTCTCGTGTGTTTGGTCTCGGCCGGCTATTACGTCGTAGTTTTATCAGAAATATGGTTAAGCGTTGTGTCTGGGGCGTTTGTAACACAGATACGTGTTTCCCAGAGAGGTTGGAGGCGGGGTCCGCTTTCCCCTTCCCAAAACCAGTCAAATCCTGACAAGTGTCGTCTTTGGATTAAACTGTGTGGACGTCCTCAGTCAGCGAAACCCCTCAAGATCAACAACACACTTCTGTGTTTTAACCTTACTGTGAAGTTATATAGTTAGACAGTTTTATGTTATGATTTCGGTTCTCTGCCCTAATTGTTGATACGCTAGCACACGCTGCTAATAAACAGAGCTTTATACTCGCGTAGTCCGTTTGCTTTGTAATAACGATTATAGAGCCCAGATGAAGTTGTCGGACGTAGCAACAGTAACTAAGGGGGGCGGGGCTTAGCCAAAGGTGAATTGGGACTCAGTGTTCCCCCTCAAATGTATTCAGGAGCGGCGCAGCGCCATCGCTGGATTTTCAGCGCCACTGCAAAATCTTCACATGATCAGTAATATTACGACATTCACTTACACACTGTACAAGCACAACAGTAAAGTAGACGCCTCCGTCTCAACACGCGACCGTTGCGACGTATATTCACATCAAATGTTAACGCAGAGGAGCTGGACACTGCAGTTCACGAAAGTTCATTATTTGCATGTGATTTAAAGCTTTGCCGGTTAAACATGTCATTTTCTGAGCGCAAACCCCCGACGCGCACACGCACTAAAGCCCGTCTAACAGCGCTGTTACTGGTTAAGTTATCTTTCTTATTGCGCTAATACTGGCAAATACACACAAGGTTTACATAAACAAAGTTGGTTATGTCTAAAGTGAAAGAAAACAGGAAATGTAGAGAAAATCTGCTTGTTAAATGCGTGTATATTATTATTAGACGCGTCGTGTTCAGGTCTTAAAGAGACAGTACCCATATAATAGTAAACACGCTGCCGCTTGTCCTTAAAGGGATAGTTTAAGTTTACCCAAAAGTAAAAATTATGTAATTCTTTACTCACTCTAATGTTGTTTCAAACCTGTATTAATTTCTTTCTTGTGCTGAACACAAAAGAAGATATTCTGAAGAATGTGGCTAACCAAATAGTTGACAGAAGAAAGAAACTTATTTGGGTTTAAAACAAACAATCAGGCCTTGAATCTGTTGATGGTGTCATATTTGTATGTCTTAAAATGTCCATTTCTATCCACAACACTTGCCAGAGGTCATGGTTTAATTTAAAAATAATAATCTTCCGGAGGTGCATGTCCCCCGGACCCCCGCGCGCGGCTTGGTAACAACCTCCGGCACGTAACAGCACCGCTGCTGGAAACGTCGCGCCCCTTCTCTATCGTGTGTCTGCGCGGCTGTGATCATGTGGAGTCAGTGCGCGGCTCAGTGTCTGACCTTCTGCGTGCGAGCGAAGGCCTCGGCCACGCGCCGGTTGCGTCCGCCGTAGCAGGTGGTGATCAGGTCCGCGACGCCGCAGCTCTCCAGGAACACGGCGGAGGAGACGGAGCTCTTGCAGAAGAGTTTAGAGAACGCCACCATCTCCATCAGGCCCAGTCTGATCACTGCAGCTTTAGTGTTATCCCCGAAGCCCAGGCCGTCACAGAACCCAGCGCCCACCGCCACGATGTTCTGCACACACACACACACACACACACACGCTCAGAAACTTACATGCACAATCTGCGAAATGTTGATTTTAAATTAATCATTTCAATTGAATCAGATGTTCATTTGTTGAATTAAAAAAATGAGAGGGATTAAAATTGCATGTTTTTTTATTTATATATACACTTTTAAACAAGACTATCAGTGTAACTTGTACTGTGTGTGTGTGTGTGTGCTCGCGTGTGTGTGTGTGTGCGCGCGTGTGTGTGTGAGTGTGTGTGTGCGCGCGTGTGTGTGAGTGTGTGTGTGTGTGTGTGAGTGAGTGTGAGTGTGTGTGAGAGTGTGTGTGTGTGTGTGTGTGTGTGTGGCTTGGTTTATTATACATTGTGGGAACCATAATGTCCCCACAAGGATAGTAAAACCTGAGATCACCTCCATTGTGGGGACCAGCCAGCGGTCCCCATGAGGGGAATGGGTTAATAAACATACTAAATTATATATTTTTGAAAATGTAAAAATGCAGAATGTCTCCTGTGATGGGCAGGTTTAGGGATAGGGGCAGTGTAAGTGTGTGTGTGTGTGTGTGTGTGTGTGATGGGTAGGTTTAGGGATAGGGGCAGTGTAAGGGGATAGAATATACAGTTTGTACAGTATAAAAACCATTACGCCTATGGAATGTCCTCACAAGGATAGAAATGAAAAACTGTGTGTGCGTGCGTGCGTGCGTGTGTGTGTTCAGGCACCTTCAGAGCGCCGCACAGCTCCACCGTGTCGCTCTCCTTCACCACAGTGATGCGGAAGTTCGGCGTCTGCAGAAGCTCTTTGAAGATCTTGCCGTTGGGCTCATTAGTGGCTCCTGAAACACACACACACACAGACTCATAAACAAACACACACACACAGACTCAGAAAAACTCTGCAGGTTCCTCACACACCGATGGTCGTCTCGCAGAACTTCTCGTCGGCCACTTCGCTGGCGATGTTTGCGCCCATCAACACACTGACCTCGATCTCCAGCTTCGACCTGATGATGTCAGAGATCAGGGTCAGACCGTCGGGACCCTCGTCGATACCCTACACACACACACACACATGCACGCGCACACACACACACACACGCGCACACACACACGCACACACACACGCACACGCGCACACACACACACGCACACACACACACACACACGCACACACACTCGAGATGAGTCTGGAACGAACTAGTGCACTACATACTGTTTTTTTAAAGACTTTGTAAAACTGTATACACCGTGCAAACAATAAATGTTTTTATGTTCACAAAAATTAGACCAAAAATGAATGAGAAATATGAAAAATATGAAAGTACAGAGCAATTTTCTGAGGTACAATCTACAAATCTTCCGATGAGGTACCCTTTAATATGGAATACAAATATAAATCCTAATAAAAGTAATTATGTCTGAAAATACATGTGTACTCAGGGCCGGATTAAGAGTTCAGAGGCCCCTGGGCACGATGACTTGTAGCCTTTTTTTCTATTCTTTCACTTTAGACATAACCAACTTTGTTTATGTAAACCTTGTGTGTATTTGACAGTATTAGCGCAACAAGACTCGAAAGATAACTGAGTCCAGTAACAGCGCTGTTAGATGGGCTTTAGTGTGTGTGTGCGTCGGGTGTATTGCGCTCAGAAAAGCGCTCGTTAGAACAGCGCATCAGCAGCGAATGATGTTTAACCGGCAAGGCTTTAAAGCACATGCAAATAATTAATTGTTATGAACTACAGTGTCCCGTTCCTCTGCATTTCATGTGGATATACGTCGCGCTGTACAGTATGTTGAGACGGAGGCGCCAGAAATACAAACTGATAGAATGCGCGATCCTACGA
>NC_136894.1:32228715-32231215 GCF_949152265.1 Phoxinus phoxinus | reverse complement strand
ATTTTCACAAACTCAAACTTCTATAATTATTTTTCTGTTTAACTTTCTTAATTGATTTCACTTCTACAAAAATCTGCCAAATGTCTTCTTAAAAACAAGACCAATCGTACATCTATATTCCAAAGCATTCTTGAATTACAACCATTTAAGTTCAATGTGCATTTTCATGTCTGCACCTGTAAAATAAAAAATAGAAATAGAATAAAAACACACAAAAAAACACATTCTGGAAAAAATATAAACATTTGATTTAATTCAACAGTAAATGGACTGACAGAGAAACCGCTGTAATTTATTATTATATTTGAATATTACGCATACACACATGCTGATTAAAAGAGAAACACACTCTACGCCGCTTATTAAACATATTAAACTACTGAACATAACGTCCTTCGTCTCATAACTCGCAATATTCCACCACAGCTTCTTGTTATTCATCATGCAGGAGTGCCAGACTCATAACTGAATATGAATATGAAATTAACATTGAATGTCTGTAAAATGGTGATTTTGATCCACCCCCAAAATATCTAAAATCAGGCATATTCTAAAATGTCCAAAATAAAACACATAAAATAACAGAAATAATTGTATTAATCATATTCAATTCTATGTGCTAACATTTCTAATGTATTAACACATTTATTTACATATAGTTTCCCGCATTTGTGCGCAACCGTTCCCACGTGATTTTCACCAGATGACAAGAAGAAATCCATAAAACATATACAAGATATTCCTGAGAGACAGGAAATTACATCACTAGACCAGAACATGTGTCACACACACACACACACACACACACACACACAGAAAAACTACTAAATAAATAAAAGACATTTATAATGAAGTACCAGATGATCGACTTGAACTGAGATCGACAGAAGCGACGGAAGGTCACATGATAATGACATCATGGCGGCTGTAGTACATCCAGATTACACTCTCACACACACACACACACACACACACACACACACACACACACACACTATATTGAATGTACTTTTTAGTGGTCATGAAGTAATTATTAAAAATAAGTCCCGACTCAAGAGAGAATGTGATTTAGGACGCAACCATTGACACACAAAAGATGAGGAAGTGATGCCGCATGACGAGGAAGTGATGTCACATGACGAGGAAGTGATGCCGCATGATGAGGAAGTGATGCCGCATGACGAGTGATGTCACATGACGAGGAAGTGATGCCGCATGACGAGTGATGTCACATGACGAGGAAGTGATGCCGCATGATGAGGAAGTGATGTCACATGACGAGGAAGTGATGCCGCATGACAAGGAAGTGATGTCACATGACCAGGAAGTGATGCCACATGACCAGGAAGTGATGTCACATGACGAGGAAGTGTATTAACTAACGCTCAGAGTTCTGATATTAAACATGTATTCGCACATGATGAGTTAAATTATGTAAACAAATAAAACCTCACTGTAAAGTGTTACCAGTGTCATTAACATACCATCATATTTTTATCAATATCTTTCATTTAAAATTAAAAGTTGTTTTTTTTAACGTTTATATTTTTATAATCATCAGTTTATATCAGTTTTGGTTATTGTGGCACTTCACGTTGAACTAAACACACACGAGACATGTTGGCAGCTTTCTGAGATAAAGTAAGTTGATGTTTCACAAGTGCAGTGATTAATCACATACAGCATAAGAGTTTGTGTTTCCATGATAAACGTGCGGCAGACAAACGGCTAGCAGTGACATCAGCGGCAACCCACCTGTCACTCAAGTGGCCACGCCCTTAATTATGCAGAACTTTAAGGCTCAATATAATTTAAACGGATAAGTTGTAAAAATATCCGCCGCCTCACAGTCGTGATGAAGGGCATTATAACAGCGGCTCTATGGGATTCTGCCTCTAGTGGCCAGTGGAGGAACTGCAGTTTAAAGGTCCTAGCACACGAAGTCTGAAATTCTCGTCCGTCATTTTTGCACGTAAAAAAAATAAATACAACCTCCGAAACTTTCGTCCGTCATATCATAAAAAAACATTCGGATCAGGTTCGATGTTCTGCGTTTCCGCATCCGTAGCTCAGAGCCACCGAGTGACGAATACGGAAAAAAACGCATAGGACAATTTCGGAGTCCGTGCGCAAGGACCGTCACTCGCGCAGTGTTGGCTTCAGGAGCGCGACTGGAGGCGGCGCCGCGGCAGGTCTCAGGACTTGTTGAATGCGGCCAGGACGGCCCAGATCATCTCCTCGGCCGGGGTCGTGACCCGCGCGCTCTCCGCCTCCGGCTCCGCCTCCGTCAGGCTCCGCGAGCGCGTGGATGCTAGCTCGTAGCGCTCCTCGGGCAGCGAGGACATGGCGTTCTCCAGCACGTCGGACACGTGCGCCAGCAGGACCAGCGCGAGCGCTCGCCGGCTCATGCGCAGCGGGTCGTTGGTCCAGCGCTCCAGGAGTGTGTCCTGCAGCCGCTGCACGAGCCGCTGCTTCTGCGCGCCGTCGGTGAGCGGGTGTG
>NC_136894.1:32201215-32221215 GCF_949152265.1 Phoxinus phoxinus | reverse complement strand
TATTTCAATAAAAACTATTACCACATACTGGCATTTCTTCATCTTTTAATAAATCAATCTTGAGTGACCGGAGATCACTTTTTCAGAAGATTAAATAAGTAAAAAGTGTTTAAAATGAAATGTGGAGTAATCCTGTAGTCTGAGTGCAGTAAATGAGGAGATGAGGATATTGTGATGATCAGAGGAGGAGAGCCGGTCGGGCAGGTCTGGGGTCAGCGGAGATCCTCACACACACCCTGTGTGCTCACGGATGAGGCGTGTTCAAGTGTGTGTTCAAGTGTGTGTGTTCAGCGCATTTGCATCCGCGTTTCTGACGAACACTAGATTAGATCACTGAACACCACTCTAGGAACCAGAGCTATTCTACGGCTCAACACATGGAACCATTTTTATTATTATTTATATCATTTTTTAAAAATTACAATTTACATTATAATAATATTTCACTGTTTCTACTGTGATTTCTGATCTAATAAAAGCAGAAGAGCCTCTTTCAGAAACATGAGCAAATCTAACACTTTACTTTAGGATTCAATTCTCTCTATTAACTAGCTGTTTATTAGCATGTATATCACTAGCTGTTTATTAGCATGTATATCACTAGCTGTTTATTAGCATGTATATCACTAGCTGTTTATTAGCATGTATATCACTAGCTGTTTATTAGTACTAATAAAGCACATATTAATGCCTTTCTCATCATGATCATATTCACATCCCAGAATCTCAACTACTAATTATTAGCAGTCATTATTGAGGCAAACAAGTTTCACACTGAAACTAAGATATTTAGTTTGGGTTTGGATCTCATGCTAGCAAACAGGACTTCCAACATTCTACACATGCTAACAGTGAATAGCTACATGCTAATATCAGTCATCTTAGGGTTAAAACATAACTAGCTGTGTGCTAACATGCAAATATTGTTAGCATTTCGTTAAAAGCATGATTGCAAAATGCTAATCATGTTACCATCTTGCTAACAAAATGTTAATCGTGTTAATGACATGCTAATAGTGTTAGCATCATGCTAGCAACATGCCAATCATGTTAACATTATGTTAGCAACATGCTAATAGTGTTAAAATTATGTTAACATCATGCTAATCATGTTAACATCATGCGCACAACATGCAAATTATGTTAGAATCATGTTAAAGGTAGGGTAGGTCAGAATTGTCTAAAAAAAACTTTTATTCAAATTTGTTTAAACTGTCTTTATATACCAATGCATAATTAAAATGTAAGTACTCTGATAAAAAGAGTATAAAAATCGAGTGACTCTAGACCGTTTAATCTTCATTAAACACAGCTCATTAATTCCATTCACTCCCACCTAAAAACGGGTGTGCGAGTGCGCGCACGTGGGCAGAGCCAGTAATAACGGCGGTAGTCATGGCGACGTCGAGTGACAGTCGCGCAAGCCAATCCTGTGATTCGTCCCGAATGGAAATAATGAGCTGTGTTTAATGAAGATTAAACGGTCTAGAGTCACTTGATTTTTATACTCTTTTTATCAGAGTACTTACATTTTAATTATGCATTGATATATATAGAAAGTTTAATCAAATTTGGTAAAAAGTTTTTATATAAATCCTACCTACCCTACCTTTAACAGCATTTTAATCTTGTTAGCAAAAAGCATGATAGCATCATGATAGCAATATGCTAATAATGTTAGCACCCAGAATGCATCAGTGTGTGTGAGCTCACCCTGCGGTCCAGCAGTTTCCTGCGGCGTGAGCTCGGAGGCTCCAGATGAACTCGTCCGCGTAGCGTCAGCTCCACCAGAATACACCCGCGCAGACCTGACGAGATGCTGTCGTTCCAGAACGACGTGTAGCCCTGCGCGCACACACACACACACACACACGGATCAACAACACAACTAAATATTACACGCAATTCATCAGAAGATATAAAACTTCTAGAAATCTGTCCTATACTGTGATGAGATTTGAGATTAACATTTTTATTGGTCAAATAAAGCTTCTAACACAAGCAGTTGTGCAAGAAAGAACAAAATCCATGTAGCTACTCGGCCAATAAACCGGCGGCTTGAGTAAATGATTAAACCGTGGACCGTGTGTTTCGGCCGCATGTGTCCGGGATCTTGTCCTTTCGGTCATGACCCACAGCTCATGACCATAGGTGAGAGTAGGAACGTAGATTGACCGGTACACCGACCGCATTACTGCAGAAGCTGCACCGATCCGTCTGTCAATCTCCCGTTCCATCCTTCCCTCACTCGTGAACAAGACCCCGAGATACTTGAACTCCTCCACTTGAGGCAGGAAAAAAATGCGTTTTTGCATAAAAAAAATAAAAAAAATCAACTCCGAGCGGGAAAATCGCCCGACGTCATCGCGTTTTTTCCACGGTCCAATCGAATGAATGGAGAGGCGGGCCTTCGGCTGTGGTGATGAAGCTGCAGTTGCTGTGAGAGAGTGCGGCGATGGAGACCGACACACGGCTGCTCCCGCGGGTTACCAGGAGCTAACGACTTCACGACCGCAACTACCACAATGCTAACAGAAGGTAAATAAAGTTGATCATAAGCTGATTTGACGTTTACTTGATTGACAGGACAGCTGTTTCGGTGGTTGCCTAGCAACATAGAAACGCAGTGCACTGTGTGACGGGGCCGGTGTTTCGCGCCTCACGCTTCCCAACCTGAAAAGCGCGTCTGGTGTGATCGGTGTGTGTGTGTGTGTGTGTGTGTGTGTGTGTGTGTGTGTGTGTGTGTGTGTGTGTGTGTGTGTGTGTGTGTGTGTTCTGGCCAAACACAGCAGCTCGACTTCTCAATCCCTTCCGTCTGAACGAGCGACGCTGAACCGGTTCAACCTGATCATTCCAGAATAACTACAGACATATTTAACACCGCCAAAACTGTCTCTGTGTGTGTGTGTGTGTGTGTTGGGTACGTTTAGGGGTAGGGTTAGTGTGTGTGTGTGTGTGTGTGATGGGCAGGGTTAGTGTGTGTTAGTGTCTGTGTGTGTGTGTGTGTGTGTGTGTGTGATGGGTAAGTTTAGGGGTAGGGTTAGTGTGTGTGTGTGTGTGTGTGTGTGTGTGTGTTGGGTAGGTTTAGGTTTAGGGGTAGGGTTAGTGTGTGTGTGTGTGATTGGTAGGGTTAGTGTGTGTTAGTGTCTGTGTGTGTGTGTGTGTGTGTGTGTGTGTGTGTGATGGGTAGGTTTAGGGGTAGGGTTAGTGTGTGTTAGTGTCTGTGTGTGTCTGTGTGTGTGTCTGTGTGTGTGTGTGTGTGTGTGTGTGTGTGTGTGATGGGTAGGTTTAGGGGTAGGGTTAGTGTGTGTTAGTGTCTGTGTGTGTGTGTGTGTGTGTCTGTGTGTGTGTGTGTGTGTGTGTGTGTGTGTGTGTGTGTGTGATGGGTAGGTTTAGGGGTAGGGTTAGTGTGTGTTAGTGTGTGTGTGTGTGTGTGTGTGTCTGTGTGTGTCTGTGTGTGTGTGTGTGTGTGTGTGTGTGTGATGGGTAGGTTTAGTGGTAGGGTTAGTGTGTGTTAGTGTCTGTGTGTGTGTGTGTGTGTGTGTGTGTGTGTGTCTGTGTGTGTGTGTATCTGTGTGTGTGTGTATCTGTGTGTGTGTGTCTGTGTGTGTGTGTCTGTGTGTGTGTGTGTGTGTGTGTGTGTGTGTGATGGGTAGGTTTAGTGGTAGGGTTAGTGTGTGTGTGTGTGTGTGTGTGTGTGTGTGTGTGTGTGTGTGTGTGTGTGTGTGTGTGTGTGTGTGTGTGTGTGTGTGTGTGTGATGGGTAGGTTTAGTGGTAGGGTTAGTGTGTGTGTGTGTGTGTGTGTATCTGTGTGTGTGTGTGTGTGTGTGTGTGTGTGTCTGTGATGGGTAGGTTTAGTGGTAGGGTTAGTGTGTGTGTGTGTGTGTGTGTGTGTGTGTGTGTGTGTGTGTGTGTGTGTGTGTGTGTGTGTGTGTGTGTGTGTGTGTGTGTGTGTGTGTGATGGGTAGGTTTAGTGGTAGGGTTAGTGTGTGTGTGTGTGTGTGTGTGTGTGTGATGGGTAGGTTTAGGGGTAGTGTTAGTGTTAGTGTGTGTGTGTGTGTGTGTGTGTGTGTGTGTGTGTGTGTGTGTGATGGGTAGGGTTAGTGTGTGTGTGTGTGTGTGACCTCTTTATCCTTGAGTCCCAGCAGCAGGATCTCCTCCATCAGTGTGAGTCTCAGTGATTTGGAGTCGGTGTCGATCTCTTCATCATCCTCGTCTCTCTTCTTCTTCTCCCTCTCCTCAGCGTTACTCCCTCCATCCGCTGGAGTCTCCGCACGCCGGGTACGCTTCGTCAACGTGGTCATCCTCCTGCTAACACAACCTACACACACACACACACACACACACACACGCGCACACACACACACACACACACACACACACGCGCACGCGCACGCGCACACACACACACACACACACACACACACACACACACACACACACACCAGACAACATACTTTAGATTTCCCTTTCTAACACAGCAATAATGATGCAATCCTTTCAGGAAGTGTCTAGCAAACCAGTTCAACTTCACCATCAGTGTCTCTAACATACACAAGCCCAAAAGTGTTTAGCTCAACTCACCACATGTGCTAGTTTATGTCATCAAAAACACAATATCAGTCCAATGTGAGATTTCTGTCTCGCGACTGTGTGTGTTCACTTCCCTGTGCGCTCGCCCGAGTGATGCGCTTCACCTGCGGCCACGCCCCTCTGACCGCTCAGCCAATCAGGAGCAGCTCCAGCGCCTCTCCTCCAATCAGAACTCTCGACGCACACGGAACGAGCGCACCTGTCTGTCACCCGGATTCAGGATACACACCAACAATCCGCAGGCTTTTATATTGCTGACACTTTAAAAATGTGACCCAACGAGTTTGTTAACTTTGTTTGACACCATTGTCGAAGATATCGGGCTTTATGCTAACGAGTTTCATAAAAATGGGCGATTCTTTATTAAATGTTGTCATTTTCACTTCCTTTCATCTACCTCAAACCTTGCACCTTTTTTATAGACCCATAATAAAAAAGGTTTAAATGTATATATAGCCTATATATTTATAAACATTGCTGTATGATGAATACTGCATTCAATATTATTTTTGTTGAGTAATAAAACTCTCCAACAGCGCCATCACGCGGCGGTCACGTTCACTGCATTTTAACTTATTCTGCTTTTTAAAAATTGGTCTGTAAGCTAATCATGAGATTAATGACAGTTACTTTTAAATATTTTATGCATCTTACAGTACATTAATGGCGGGTACAAAAATGATATAGATATTTAAATAAAAAATTATTTGCGATGTGCTTTACATAATCATCACGCCGCGCTCTCATTGGCCACTTTCACCCTGATCCCGCCCATGCTGGTACGTCACTCAGATGTGTAATTCGTATATAAGAGGTAATTCGCCAAAAACAACTGCAATTTTGGAAACTGCACAATATGTTATTGTTATAATGGGGATAAACGTTCCTGTAAACTGTGCAATTGTTGAATAAAAAAAAATATAAAAAAATTCGCCATCAGTATATATGGCGCCTGCTGCTCTTTGACTAACATTATGAGTCTATTATGATTAGTTATTGACGGAAGACCGGTTTTATTTCCAGTGTTTCTGTCGCGGGGAATCATGCCAGAGAACCCGAACCCGGACACGGACTCTCTGCAGCTGGAGTCCGAAGAGCAGCAGGTACCGCCATGCGATCATCAATGAAACCACACACACACAGATAACCAGGCATTTTAAAACACTTCATTACTTTAACGGGTATACTGTTGTTAAGACAGGAATAAAAATAAGTCACGCCCACTCTGCGAGCATATCCTCGCGCTGATTGGTCGATCAGTCCATCAGTCACATATATAGTAGACTACTATTGGTCGGTGTTTGTTGTCATTTTGTTAGTGCATACTTATAATTCGATACAGAAAAATAGATCATACAGAACAGGATCTCCGTTTGTCAAATGTTAACACTTTTTGGTTGTATCAAGAGAAATGATTTTTGTCTATAAATATTTATAATTAAATATTTACCTGAATTAGCTCTGATAACTTGACGGAACTGATTCATTAAAATAGTGAAATCATTTATTCATATGAATATGGCACTTTACAGTCAAGTCACCTTGTTTCAAATCAGCTTCACAGGAAAATATCGTAATTTTAAAGCGATATTAACTGTAAAATATAAACTACAAATAAATATAATGAAATGTGTAAAAAATTTGTATTTGCAGGATTGTCCGGAAAAGATCTGTAACCCAATACTGTCCGAAGAGGCAAACCTCAAGGCAAAATATCCAAATCTGGGACAAACACCAGGCGGTTCTGGCTTTCTGATGAAGAGGCTTTCGTGCTGGCAACCGGTCCTGAAGAGAAGCTGGCATCACACACACACACACACACACACACACACACACACAGTAATCTCGGGTAGTTGAGGGATCTAAACCTCTAGAGAAGATCCAGATCAAATCTGATGGGAGATTCACTAGGGTTGGGGAGAGAGAGAGAGAGAGAGAGAGAGAGAGAGAGAGAGAGAGAGAGAGAGAGAGAGCTGACGAAACAAGCAGGGCGAGTCCTCTCGAGATATAACGTGTGTTTAAAGGCCTGACACGAGGTGGACTTATTCTGAGTAACGTCACCAGCACCAGCACTTTGAGTTTGGGGTCAGTAAGATTTATAAAAGACGCATTATTCATCAAAGACGCATAAAACTGATCAAAAGTGACAGTAAAGACATTTATAATGTTACAAAAGAGTCTATTACAAATAAACGCTGTTCTTTTGAACTTTCTATTAATCAAAGAATTCTGTATAAATATCAATTAAACTGTTTCTGTTCTGTTCCATGAAGCAGTTTGGCTGTTTTTACCTCAGACTGAACTAATAAACCCACAAGGCTCAGTACTAGGACCGCTGCTGTTCACTCTGTACATGCTGCCATTAGGAGATATCATTAGGAAACATGGAGTTAGCTTTCACTGTTATGCCGACGATACTCAGCTGTATATTTCTTCAAAACCTAACGAAACCTACCAATTCACAAAAATAACGGAATGCATAGCGGATATAAAAACTGGATGACTAGTAATTTCCTACTACTAAACTCAGAAAAAACAGAGATTCTAATTATTGGACAAAAAACTTCCACACGTAATAACCTAGAGTACTGTCTAACACTTGATGGCTGCTCTGTTAAGTCTTCGTCGTCGGTTAGGAACCTGGGTGTGCTCTTTGATACCAATCTTTCATTTGCAAGTCATGTGTCTAGTATCTGTAAAACCGCTTTCTTCCATCTTAAAAATATATCTAAATTACGTCATATGCTCTCAATGAATAATGCAGAACAATTAGTTGATGTGTTCATGAGCTCAAGGCTAGATTATTGTAATGCTCTACTGGGTGGTTGCCCTGCACGCTTAACAAACAAACTACAGCTAGTTCAAAACACGTCTACTGCTAGTTCAAAACGCAGCAGCTCGAGTTCTTACTAGAACCAGGAAGTATGACCATATTAGCCCTGTTCTGTCAACACTGCATTGGCTGCCTATTAAACATCGTATACATTTTAAAATATTGCTGATCACTTACAAAGCACTAAATGGTTTATCTCCGCAGTACTTGAGCGAGCTCTTAACGCATTATAGTCCTTCACGTCTACTGCCATCTCACAACTCCGGCCAGTTAATAATACCTAGAATATCAGAATCGACTGCTGGCGGTAGATCCTTTTCCTATTTAGCACCAAAACTCTGGAACAGTCTTCCTAACATTGTCCGGGAAGCAGACACACTCTGTCAGTTCAAATCTAGACTAAAGACACATCTCTTCGGCCTAGCATACACATAACACATTATAGACTTATATAATTAGGCTGCATAGATTAGGTCAGCCGGAACTGGGAACACTTCCCTTAAATCGTACAGTATATTTGTACAGTATTGTATAGAAGAATTGTACAGTAGTTTTTAGTTCTTTGCTCACATGAATATCAATAATTTAAACATATATTCTATTATATAAGTCTATTGTCATATATAATCATAGAAGGCCAATATCCACCAGAGGTCTCTATAGTGACAGCAACATTGAGATTTTTTATTGAAAATATTTGACAGAAAGTAATCATATCTATTCAATAAGATATAAAAACTCATAGCTGGTTGTGTGTATATATATATATATAGTGTGAGGCGTAGTGTTGAGTGTAAAGCTGGCCCGGCTGAGTCAGAGGGCAAAGGGTCACTCGTGTTTTACATACTCACTGATCTCTTCACCTCACAGCTCGAGTTCCTCCCTCATTTGACTGAATTACTTTGCATTCGGCCTGTATTTCACCAATCTGAGCTGAAACTATATAAGGAATTCACCCAGAATCAACTTTAAATTAATAATAATTTAAATATATATATATATTCACTGTCATCCAACAACATTTCGAATACAATGTGGTTTATAAAACATTTTTAGGTGAAACATTCCATTTGGTCAGTTCTAAATAAAGAACGTCAAGAATTTCCTGGACACTGCAAGAGAGGAAACCCATATATGGGTATTAGGGGCGGGGTTAAGAAAATGACGCAAGAGAATGCGTCATGACGCAGACATAATAAAACCCATCCTTGTTCTATCTACTTCCGCTTCACTCACACAGGAGTGTCGACCATCACGAGCACAGTAACCGTCCGAGCTTTAACATTAGCCATTTAAACCAAATATAAGCTTCAATCTTAATCTTTTAAGGTTTTTTTACAAGTAATTATGACTCTGACTTTAGGACTCAGGCGAACGGCCACGATGGGTTTTTTAGCACAGGGCGCGCACACTACGCTCGTGCCCGCGCTAAAAACGCGCACCGAGGACGAGCTGGACGGGTGCACGGATGAGATGGACTCCACGTTAAAGCCGGTGAGACCGGGAACGAACGGGCTGAAAGGCCTCCAGCTCGACGGGCGCTTCGTGTCCGCGACCGACGGCTCTCTCCCGTCCACCCCGGACTCACACGAGCTCGGTTCCGCAGAACTGGACCGTGATACTCGGCAGCTCCTGCTGGTCTTCTATCGCACACACACGGGGATGTGTTCACCCGAACAGAACCACAACAGCGCGCTGCCGACAATGAGGCGCGTCGTTGGGGAGATTCTCGAGAAGCACCAGATAGTATACAAAGGTAAGACTCGCGCATGCGCGCTCCCGGTACGGCTGTTTGACTAAGTCACATGATGTCAGTTTATAGACTAATTATAAACGGGAATTATTTGCCTTCTATTCAGTGTGGTTGCATCTTTATTTATTTGCATTATTTATGATAATGTTAGTCATTAGTAGTTATAAGTTGACAAGTTATACGTTGTCAGTTTTATTTTGCATTCTTTTATTGAACGTTAAAAAAGTTAACAAAATAAAGTACTAAATCCAAGCATAGATCAACTCAGTTGAATACAATATAAATTATTCCCTTAAAATGAGTTGAGATTTAAAAACGCAAAGTGGTCTAATTTCGGAGTAAAGTCACGTGATGTCAGTTTATAGACTAATTATAGTCAGCTATCATTTTATGTCTATTCTGTTTATGTGTCGTTTCTGATAGTGATATAAGTCGTCACTTAACGTTAAGTCTCTTAGTTGTTGTTTTGTATTTGTATGTATAGTTAGTTGAACGCAAATAAACACGTTCTGCTTCTCGGTGGGGTTTTATCTGGCAAACCGCAGAGTTCGTCATTACTTCTCGGAACTGCCGGAGTTCCGCTTATCTTCCGCTCAGTGTGTGTGTGTGTGTGTGTGTGTGTGTGTGTGTAGGTTTCAGAAACACTGACAAACCATCTCAGAAGTGCGAAGTGGAACGGTTTGAACGCTTCGCTATAGAACTGAGCATCATCAGACCAGTGCCTCAGACCAGTGCGATATACGCGAACTCGCCAGTTAAATGCAGCCAATCATATCATATATCGGTATAATCGCAAACTTGTGTAATATCATGCAAGCTTATCTATTACTGATTGCAAATTACATGACTAAACCTGTAGTTAGGAATCCATAGCATTTTTGGTAGTAGATTACATTCCTTTTTAGGGACTGCATTCTGATTACATTTAGATTAGTTTTGATTTGAATGGCATTTGTGTACCATTATGATTAATACAACAAAGGGAAATATATTTTATCAGGATCATGCAATAGTGCAATAAACATTACACCAGAACTGCATGAGTAGACATTCATATGAGTCATATGTTCAGTTCCTGAACTTCCTGTCAGCTGATCTGGGGTCAGTAGTGTATATATATGATCTGGTCTGGGTTTAGTAGTGTGTATATATATGACCTGATCTGGGGTCAGTAGTGTATATATATGACCTGATCTGGGGTCAGTAGTGTATATATATGATCTGGTCTGGGGTCAGTAGTGTATATATGACCTGATCTGGGGTCAGTAGTGTATATATATGATCTGGTCTGGGTTCAGTAGTGTATATATGATCTGGTCTGGGGTCAGTAGATATGATATGATCTGGTCTGGGTTCAGCTGTTCACACTGGTCTGGGTTCAGTAGATCTGATCTGGTCTGAGTTCAGCTGTTCACACTGGTCTGGGTTTAGTAGATCTGATCTGGTCTGAGTTCAGCTGTTCACACTGGTCTGGGTTCAGTAGATCTGATCTGGTCTGAGTTCAGCTGTTCACACTGGTCTGGGTTTAGTAGATCTGATCTGGTCTGAGTTCAGCTGTTCACACTGGTCTGGGTTCAGTAGATCTGATCTGGTCTGAGTTCAGCTGTTCACACTGGTCTGGGTTTAGTAGATCTGATCTGGTCTGAGTTCAGCTGTTCACACTGGTCTGGGTTCAGTAGATCTGATCTGGTCTGAGTTCAGCTGTTCACACTGGTCTGGGTTCAGTAGATCTGATCTGGTCTGAGTTCAGCTGTTCACACTGGTCTGGGTTTAGTAGATCTGATCTGGTCTGAGTTCAGCTGTTCACACTGGTCTGGGTTCAGTAGATATGATCTGGTCTGGGTTCAGTAGATCTGATCTGGTCTGAGTTCAGCTGTTCACACTGGTCTGGGTTTAGTAGATCTGATCTGGTCTGAGTTCAGCTGTTCACACTGGTCTGGGTTCAGTAGATCTGATCTGGTCTGAGTTCAGCTGTTCACACTGGTCTGGGTTTAGTAGATCTGATCTGGTCTGAGTTCAGCTGTTCACACTGGTCTGGGTTCAGTAGATCTGATCTGGTCTGAGTTCAGCTGTTCACACTGGTCTGGGTTCAGTAGATATGATCTGGTCTGGGGTCAGTAGATATGATCTGGTCTGGGGTCAGCCGTTCACACTGGTCTGGTTTTCTCCTCAGGGATGTTGTATGATCTGATCTGGGTTCAGTAGTGTAGATATGATCTGATCTGGGGTCAGCTGTTCACACTGGTCTGGGTTCAGTAGATATATGATCTGGTCTGAGTTCAGCTGTTCACACTGGTCTGGGTTTAGTAGATCTGATCTGGTCTGAGTTCAGCTGTTCACACTGGTCTGGGTTCAGTAGATCTGATCTGGTCTGAGTTCAGCTGTTCACACTGGTCTGGGTTCAGTAGATCTGATCTGGTCTGAGTTCAGCTGTTCACACTGGTCTGGGTTCAGTAGATCTGATCTGGTCTGAGTTCAGCTGTTCACACTGGTCTGGGTTCAGTAGATCTGATCTGGTCTGAGTTCAGCTGTTCACACTGGTCTGGGTTCAGTAGATATGATCTGGTCTGGGGTCAGTAGATATGATCTGGTCTGGGGTCAGTAGATCTGATCTGGTCTGAGTTCAGCTGTTCACACTGGTCTGGGTTCAGTAGATATGATCTGGTCTGGGGTCAGTAGATATGATCTGGTCTGGGGTCAGCTGTTCACACTGGTCTGGTTTTCTCCTCAGGGATGTTGTATGATCTGATCTGGGTTCAGTAGTGTAGATATGATCTGATCTGGGTTCAGCTGTTCACACTGGTCTGGGTTCAGTAGATATATGATCTGGTCTGGGGTCAGCTGTTCACACTGGTCTGGTTTTCTCCTCAGGCATGTTGCAGCGTCTCCACATGGACTCTCAGCAGGACTCGATGGACTTCATCGGCTCGATAGCGAAGAGCATATTCAGCGACGGCAGCACGAACTGGGGCCGCATCACGAGCCTGGTGGCGTTCGGGGCCGTGGTGTGTTCCCGCCTGAAGGAGTGTCGGCGCGAGGAGTGTGTGGAGGCGGTGGCACAGCAGATCTCCTCATACCTGATCTCAGAACAGCACCACTGGCTGCGGAACAACAACGGCTGGGTGAGTCCAGGGCTCAGCGCGATGTAGCACGATACGCGTATAGCAATCTCTGCGGTCATGAACTAAAGACCGAGAAATCACTCGCCGCTCTCGGCTGAATAACTTTTGTAGCTTTAATACGTTTTTAATATTCAGTTCCTGTTGAATAACCCTGATGTCGGATCTCCTGAAGCCGAGGCTCACACTGATGATAACACTTCTGCCTCGGCGAGCTCTGCTGGTCACCGGCAGGCGCTGCGGGCACTAAACCCAATGTGACGCGTATGTGGGTTATATAATTGAAAATATATTTTAAAGTTAATTTGACTATTTTACACACTTTTTAATATTATCGTATCGCATTTTCCTTCAATATCGTGCAGCCCGAGTCTCAATTGCCCTTCGTTTACTCCGCCTGAGTGTTTAGATGAGGTGGACCATGAGACGCAGGGTCAGACTGAGTGACAACGGCTTGTGTTTCCTTCTGCATAATTCAGCTCTGTTCTGGTGTACACACACACACACACACACACACACACACACACACACACACACACACACACACACACACACACACACACACACACACACACAGTTCATTCAGCAAAAGCTGAGCTCAGACATCAACTCGTGTTGTGTGCTCTCAGTACTCGTGTTGAGTGTGTGTGTGTGTGTTCTCTCAGTACTTGTGTTGAGTGTGTTTGCTCATGTGTGTGTTCTCTCTCTCTGCAGGAAGGGTTTGTTGAGTTCTTCCGCGAGGAGGACGTGGAGTCGCTGGTTCGTAACACTCTGATGGCGGTCGTGGGCTGTGCGGGGATCGGTGCCGGCCTCGCGTTCCTCATGCGGTGAGACCGGCCGCTCCGGGGCGAGTTGGGCCGCCCCGCGGACACTGACGCGCACGAGTGTGTCGTTAGGAGTGAACCTCCGGCTGACTCCGGCTCTGTGCCGGCGTCTGCTCACGCCACGCGATTGGGCTCTTCGCGAGCCGGATATGACCAAGATTTTAAATATTTCAATTTATTTTTTATAATAAAAGAAATACTGGAGGACTTTCTTTGTGTGCATCATGTGATTTATGCTTGGTGTGTAAATAAACAGGGCTTTATGCATGTTTGCTTCCCTAGAACCGAGTTCTGCATCTCCAGGGCCTCGGGTCCTGTGGGGTAAGATGAGCCGGCCTGACCTTCAGGGAAAGAGAAGCGAGCAGATCCGCTTCATCGCTTCTGCTAACAGAAAGAGAACTTCTAACATTTCACAGATAGCTTGTGAGTGCTTTCGTTTGGGTTGTGGGAATGACTGAATAACTTTGACCTTTAATAATTCAATTATTATATATAGTGCTGAACAGTCATTTCTGTAGTGCTTTATAAGCAACTTAACCATTAAACAAGAAAACAAGAAAATAACAATGTAAACTTCAAATGAGACAAACAGAAATCAGATTTTAATCCATATTACTGAATATTTAGTTTGAGTCTCTTGATCTGAAGTGAGTAATGTCACTAAGAATCTTGGTTCATAACTTTAGAGAATGTTTCCGGTTCTCTGACTTTCTAAGAATGTTGAAAAAAATTACAAAAATGTTTAGTGCATCATCAGTTATGCGTAATATTCTAAGAACATTTTTAAATAAGTTTATATTAACATAACCTTCATCTAAAATAAACCAACATATGAATGTTTTCTAATAATATTACAAAAACATCCAGGAAAAATATTAATAACATAAGGACGTTCAGAGAATGTTTCTTCTCAATATTATAAAAACATGTTTCATAAGCATGATTGTAGTTTTTCGAAAATTCTTATGCACTGAAATATTTTACAAAACTCCACACAACACACACAAGCAGCTGAACACACATCTCCTGCAAAACACACCATTCAAAACTACATTAACTCTTCTAAAGAAAGAAAAAAGGCTATTTTTGTGCAGTAACTCCACACACACACATCATATGAGCCACACAAACACACACCAGACTACACAGATGTGACGGATGTAAAACACACTCTTGAGGCTTTTGCTGCAGTGTGCATTAGTTACAGGAGTGTCACACACACACACACACACACACACACACACACACACACACACACTGTATACAGTGAGCACAACTTGTGAATTTTAGTTATTGAACTGAATCAATACTGAAAAAAATAGATTTTCAAATAAAAATTAAACAAATCATAAAAATGTGTGTGAGTGTAAGAGAGTGAGTGTGTGTCTGTCTCTGAGTGTTGTGTGTGTGTGTTTGAGTGTGTGTTGATTCTGGTGCAGCACTAACCGCACACAGCAGAAGTGTGACCTATATCATATATCATCTGTGTGTGTGTGTGTGTGTGGTTTCTGTCATCTGGTTCAATGGGTTGATGATTTCTTTGCTTTACAGTGCAAGTCAGCAAAAACATTGCATTGGATGTGTTGCTTTCAGCATCTCTGGTTAACAGCATATGAGATGAGATAAACACACACACACACACACACACAACAACAGCTTTGCACAACAACACACTCGCAATTTATAAAGACCTGCTAGATGCAAGCTGTAGGAAAAGAAACCTAATGTATTCCTCATAAATAATATAAAGGCAAATATGAACCGTCATGCGAGTGAGAAACACACACTCGGCGCTCGTCTGCTTTATCAGCAGATCAACAACACACACCACAAACATTTCTGAGAAAACTTCCTCAGCACTGCGTGTGGTGAGTGTGTGTGTATGTGAGTGTGTGAATGTGAGTGTGTGCGTGTGTGAGTGTGTGTGCGTGTTTGTGTATGTGTGTGTGTGTGTGCAGCTTTACAGTGATACAGGAAAATAATGCAACAACGTTTGCTTGGCCTGTACAACAGATCTAAAGGTAAGCAAGCTTTAGTAAGTTTTTGATTGATTCATTTCCATTGTAAGAATCGAAATAGGTTTCAAAGTGCCCAGAACCTTCTGTGGTGTCGATGAGGCCTTCACAGGAGAGTCTGGTACACAGTCTCTGCCGACACGTCAGGATCAATGTGGCCGAGTCGGGGCGCAGGTCCAGCATCTGATCTGGATCCGGCTGAACGATAAGACGTCTCTTCATTCGCTGCTACAAACCGATGAAGTCTGAGAGTGTCTCACTCCTGCATCGGCTGCAAGGTAATCGATGACTGCCATCCCAGAAATTTAGTAAAGACATCGTTAAAATAGTCCAAGTGACTTCAGTGGCTCAACCATACGTTTATCAAGCGACGAGAATACTTTTTGTGCGCAAAAAAACAAAAAAAATAACGACTTTATTCAACCATCTCTTCTCTTCCATGTCTTTCTCCTAAGCTGTTGATGTAGTGTACAGCGCAGTACTTCGTCAGAACGTAGGCTCACTATTGGCCGACGCTGGTCATGTGTGTGATGCTGGCCAATAGTCTCAGATTTCATCAAAAATATCTTAATTTGTGTTCCGAAGATGAACGGAAGTCTTACGGGGTTGAACAACATGAGGGAGAGTGATTACTGACAGAGTTTACATTACTGGGTGAACTATCCCTTTAAGAAGAGGATCTCTGACCTCTGACCTCTGGAAGCATCTCGTCAGCAGCTTCGTCGTATAGGGTCTAACATACATGTTGTTGATTTAGATGATTTAACAAGTTTAGAAAATTCTTCCTCTCCTATAGCATTAAATGAATCGAATTATTCGTCAATGCTCTTCACTACAATGCACTCGCTGATGCGATACTGTATTAGACGGTTGCATAGTTATAATTTAGTCCCTAATATTATCGATCTTGTAAGTAAAGAAGTTCATAAAGTCATTACTGCTGTGTTGCTTGGAAACTTCTGGGGTTGACGCTTTATTTCTTGTTAATTTAGCCACTGTTTCAAATAAATACCTAGGGTTGTGTTTATTTTCTTCTAAGAGAGATATAAAATAAGCAGATCTCAGCTTTTAAGGCTTCTCTGTAAGCAATAATGCTGTCTTTCCATGAAATGCGATAAACCTCTGTTTTTTTCTTCCAGTTGCGCTCCATTTTTCCGGCTGCTCTCTTAAGGGCCGAGTGTGTTCGTTGTGCCACGGCGCTGGACTATGTTCTTTAATCTTCTTTAGGCGCAGACTGTGTGTGTGTGTGAGTGTGTGTTACTAGATAGACTGCAGTATTTCCTCGAGTACGGACATCAGCAGCAGAATCATCATATATCTGTGTCTGTCAGTGTCTCTCTCTCTCTCTGTGGTTGAACTTCAGATCAAACGATGAAAACAGGAAGTAGTTCATCACGGACGGCCCTTCCCCCGCCGGCTCGGCTTATATAACCTGTTTGCTCTCGCGGCTCTTTATTTGCTCCTGTTGTTTGTTTAGTTTTACCTGTCAAATGTATCCGCTGGAGATATTCAAATGAAAAGTTTTTTTAGTCATGAAACAACACAAGTCATTCATGTTTCACAATGTTCTACCGACACCATTAGATGTGAAATAATAGAAATGGCCATAATTCCCTCGCTGATTAATCACCGTACATCAAGACAATTGTTCGGTATTATTTTGTATGTTTAATATGCAAATGAGGCATGATGAGGCAAATATGCACTTTATTTGCATACATATTCAGAACTGAAATTAAAACATTGGATACATTCTCATTTGAATTTTTTAAAAACATATTAGAGTTAAAGTTTTGGATTGTTTTTCATAAATCAACAATACACTTTCATCATGATTTAGCAGTGAAATGTATAAATCAGTTGAATGATATCTAAACAACCTTTCAGAATACAGATATGAATAAAACTGGAAAGTTTGGTGTGTGTCAAGTGATTTCTGACTCAAACTCACTGACTTTACAGATTGAAACCTACAGATTAAGAGCAATAAAACAAAAAACTTAAATGTGTGTGTTGTGTGTTTTCTGTTAAAGAGGACGTGTGTTGAGCTGGTCAGTCAGACTGACTTCACACTTCACACACACTGTGACCGCACTGACTTCTGTGTTTGGAATTTCAGCCATTACATGAGAAACTCCAGCTGTCTACACACACACACACACACACACACACACACACACACACACACACACACACAATCATGGGTAATGGATGAGGTGATGTGAAGTTTCCAGAGCTGCTGTTGAGCGTCTGAGCCACAGATCACTTCCTGCTGAGAGCTGATTGGTTGCCACTGTTCTGCCTTCCCTTAGCAACAGGAACTTTAAATGGCAACAAAAACAAAAAGTTTCCTAGAAGTCAGCTGACAGAGGGTGTGTGTGTGTATGAGTGTGTGTGTGTGTGTGGTTGTGTGAGTGAGTGAGTGTGTGCGTGTGTGAGAGAGAGAGAGTTTGTGTGTGTGTGTGTGTGTGTGTGGTTGTGTTTGTGTGTGTGAGTGTGTGTGTGTGTAAGTGTGTGTGTGTGTGTGTGTGTGTGTGTGAGAGAGAGTGTGTCTATGTTTGTTTGTGTAAGTGTGTGTGTGCGTGTGTGTGTGTGAGAGAGAGAGTTTATGTTTGTGTGTGTGTGTGGTTGTGTGTGTAAGTGTGTGGTTGTGTGTGTAAGTGTGTGTGTGTGTGTGTGTGTGGTTGTGTGTGTAAGTGTGTGTGTGGTTGTGTGTGTGTGAGAGAGAGAGAGTGAGTTTATGTTTGTTTGTGTAAGTGTGTGTGAGTGTGTGTGTGTGTGTGTGAGTGAGTGAGTGTGTGTGTGTGAGAGAGAGAGTGTGTGAGTGGATGTGTATATGTGTGTGTGTATATGTGTGTGTGTGTGTGAGAGTTTGTGTGTGTTTGTGTGTGTGTGTGTGTGTGTGTGTTAGATCCTGATTCATCAACTCTGTGTTTGTTCTGCTGAACACAAAAGAATATATTCTGAAAAATGTGTTTTTGGTTCATAGTGTGATGTTCTTCACTAAACCTTTTGTGTTGCGCAGAAGAACTATAGTCGTACAGATTTATTAAGGCACTAAGTTATAGACTTTATTTAAATTTTTTTATATGAAATATACTATATTATATTTTCCAAAACACATTTTACTCAAAAACTGTATGAAAATCAATTAATCTAAACAAGTTGTGCTCCAATTTTGAGGTTGAAGCTCAAGAAATGAGCTTTCAGTGATGTTTAGTGTAGGCGCAGTACCAGACGCCTCCACCAGAGGAAATTGTTTCCCATTCGTTTCCAATGCGCTCAGTTATGACCGCGAACAGTACAAGTGCGACTATTTTTTTTGTGTGTGTTCACAGACACTGCAAGTGCCACAACATTTACCAAGTTTAATACCATTCTGATGAAGTAAAAAAAAAAAGTTAACATTTATTGGTCAAAAACGACCAGACGGTTAACGTTATAAAATTCACTTAACATTCATATAACCAAGAAATGTTTTTTTTTTAAACATTTTGAATGTTCATAAATAACATTTTCACAACATTCATAACATTCATCAGCGTGGTTAAAATATGACTGTGTAACTCCAACGCATGGAAATGTCATATGCGGTTCAAATACTCAATGTGTTTATGCTGAAGGTTATAAATCTGATTTTCTTGAGATAACTAAAGGTGTCCCTCAGGGATCAATCCTAGGACCCATTCTGTTTTCAATTTTTATAAATGATTTGGATAGAGATGTTCAAGCCAAATTACATTTATACGCTGATGATGCAGTGGTTTACACCCAGGCCTCCACCATATCAGCAGTGCAGGAACTTCAGACTGCATTTCAGGCATTGCAATATACATTATTAAGTCTAAAAATGGCTTTAAATACACAGAAAACAAAGTTTATGGTCTTCTCAAAAGCTCGAGCACAGCTACCCGACAATTGTGGCATTTTGTCATTAGATGGGAAATCAATTGAGAGAGTGTCTTCATACAAGTACTTGGGGATATGGATGGATGATAAGCTTTCCTTCAATGAACATGTTACTGCTTTAGTTAAGAAACTTAAAGTCAAGCTCGGCTTCTATTACAGAAACAAATCTTGCTTTACTTTTAGTGCTAAGAAGAAACTTGCGGAAGCTACTTTTCTGCCTGTAATATATTATGATCATTTGTTGTGATTTGGCTGTTACCGTGGCCAGGTCTCTCTTGTAAAAGAGATTTTGAATCTCAATGGGACCTCCTGGTTAAATAAAGGTATAATAAAAATACATCAATGTTAAATGTAGGCCGAGTGCCAGCAGGAAGGGTGAGGAAAAGCACCACACACACCAGTGTTCTCATGCTTAACCACAGCCGGCCTGGGCTTCACCGCCTGGTGTGTTCGGGGACTTCCACCGGCCGTCCGAGAACTCTCCCGCGGTAATCTTCTCAGATTCATATCATAATGTTTTGATATGTTTGTTGAGCTCGGCTGATTCTGTGACTGTCCCATCAAGCGTCACATCCTATAAACACAAACTGCTGCCATGGTAACGCTATAAACTGGCACAGATGTTACATAACCGATCATATGCGGTTCACTCATGGAACATTTGAATTATGTCTCCATAGAAATAACAATCGCTGTCTGCAGTATGACGTGAGTCGGTTATTTTAGGATCATTGTGATACTATTACGTTTTTTATTCATATTTTAGATACATTTTAAGTGAAACATCAAAATTCATGGTAGAAACGTGTTAACAGTGTGCTAAATCATGTTAGCAACATGCTAAATCATGTTAAAAACAGGCTGCCAATGTGTTAAAACATGTTAGCATTGTGCTAATTCATGTTATAAACGTGGTAGCAACATGTTAGCAATCTGCTAAATCATGTTAGCAAC
>NC_136894.1:32143715-32191215 GCF_949152265.1 Phoxinus phoxinus | reverse complement strand
GAGGAATATTTGAAACAAAATAAAACAACACTTTATTATTAAACTTCAATCAGATCCACTCTTTGTTGCTGTTGAACAAAATACAGTGAAACATGAGAAGAGAAACAAGTGGATTATTTCACTGGTACATACAACTGTACAAAAATCCAGCGCTGCTCAAGTTCTCTGTGGTTTTAGTTGTAAAGATCGATGGACGCAAATCATGTTAAAATGCAGAAAAAAAATCTTGTATTAAAAAGCAATATTTTTATAATTTCTTAAAAAGATCTGTCCGTCTTCTGTGAAACACAAAAGATGACAAAAGTTGGGAACCGAACTACATTTCTTTAGCGTTCCACAGAAGAAAGTCATTTTTGGGTGAACTGTCCCTTTAAATCTCCCTTTGACCCTGGGATGATGTCCTAGTGCGAATCAGCCAATCAGACGCGAGCGTGTCTCAGTCCCGTGTTCAGAGCTTGCCCTCCTCGATCATGCGGTTCAGGCCGCTGCAGATCTTGCTCAGGTTGCTCCACAGCGTCCCCTGCGGGTCGTACAGGTGTGTGAGCAGATCCGGGTCCGCGTAATGGTTGAACACGTGCCTGATGCGATCCAGAGACTTGGGCGTCAGGTGTTTCTCCACCAGCTTCAGCATTAAATCCCGACAGTCCGTCAGCAGGTCCTTCATGACGTTCTTATCGAACGTGAACTCCACCTGACGGGGACAGACACACTCAGTTTTACTGCTGCTTTCAGTCCGTTAAAAACAGTAACCGCACATTACTCTGTAATTAACTCTTTCCTCGCCATTGACAGAATCAAATAATTTTGATTGCCATAGTTTTTATATTTACATTCACTTTTTTCCAAAGTTAAGATCGTTCACACCAAGTACGATAACTATATTAGCATCAATGCACGATATTGTTCTGTTTATTATAAGCTCGCGCTGCAATTTTGTCGTGTGACGTTTTAAATGCTCGAGCTCATTAAAGTATGTCGGATTCTGATTGGCTGTCAGTGTTTTTATCGTTAATCTGGGAACAAAATCGCTCTAAAAGGTGATTCCTCTGTTGTTATCATTATAGTTGTAATGTGAACTCTGCTATGTATATAAAACGATGTCTTTATTGTTACAGGTATCGTCCTTAGTGTGAACGGCCGTTAGAAAAGAGGCACATTTTTCACTTTGTTTGTAGATTTCTCCACATATTTCAATTTTCAAACATGTCAAAATAAGATTCTTCATTCTTTAAAGCCTGTTCACACAGAAACATTCTAACTCTGAGATGAATGATAAAAACATTGACAGCCAATCAGAATGTTGTGGTTGCTAGGGTGTTCTGTGTGGTTGCTAGGGTGTTCTCAGCAGTCGCTTCCTGTCTGATAGAGTGATCATATAATGTAACGTGAGCCAAACGATGCTGCATTAATTGCTTTAAATATGTTTAAATAAAACAAATGAACATGTTAATTTTGACGGCCCTAGTTTTTACGTTTACATTCATACATTTAGCAGCCGCTTTTATCCAAAGTTATGATCGTTCACAACAAGTTTGATAACTATATTAGCATCAACGCACGATATTGTTCTGTTTATTATAAGCTCGCGCTGCAGTTTTATCTTGTGACGTTTTAAATGCTCGAGCTCATTAAAGTATGTCGGATTCTGATTGGCTGTCAGTGTTTTTATCGTTAATCTGGGAATAAAATCGCTCTGAAAGTGATTCCTCTGTTATTGTTATCGTTATAGTTGTGACGTAATCTCCGTTATGTATGAAAAACGATATCATTATCGTTACCTTGGTGTAAACCGGCCGTTAGAAAAACATTTTTTTTAAACTTTATTTGTAAATTTCTCCACGTATTTCAGTTTTCAAACATGTCAAAATAAGATTAAAGATTAAACATTCTAACTCTAAGATGAATGATAAAACATTGACAGCCAATCAGAATGCATCCTGCATTAAAAAATTACAAGGGTGTTCTGTGTGGTTGCTAGGGTGTTCTGTGTGGTTGCTAGGGTGTTCTCAGCAGTCACTTCCTGTCTGGTTTGAAATGACGAAGCACACGCAGAACTTTAAGAGGTTTCAGGACATCACTAGCAGTTGTAGCACTAGTGATGCTTGACTTAATGAACCATAATTCACGGATAATCATGCAAACATTATTAATATGTGAATGCTGCACCTCCTGGAAGCTGATGGCCGTCATGGCTCCGTGATGCAGCTTCTTCCTGAAGTCCTGTGCCAGCCTCAGCTCGTCTGCGCTGAACTTCTCGTGTCGGAACAGAACTCCCACCTTCACGGCGATCTTGATCATGTTCTTCACCACCTTCTGGGCCTCGCCGCGGTTGCCCGTGTGCTCTTTGGAGACGCGGTACAGCTCGTCCAGAACCTCGCTGCTGTTGTCGTCGATGAACATTTGAGCCATGGACTTGCTGGCCATGTGACTGAGGATCTTCTTCTGGGCCTGCATGGCCATGTCCTTGGAGCTGAACGCCTCCATCCCGCACCAGAGGACGGATGGACGCAGACACACAGTGTGTGTTTACCTGCGTCGGGCAGTCGGAGGAGTGTGTGTGTCGAGTCTGTGTGAGGAAGTGGCGTCTTCCGCTGTGTAACTGTGAGAGGAAACTGTGTGATCGGAGGAGATATGTCACTTCTGCTTTCTGTCTCTCTCACACACTTAAACGCTGAGTTTCACTCTTGAGAGACGTTTCGTATCGTTCAGAGCATTGAAAGTGTGACTGTAAGAACACAAACTAACTTGAAACATCACCTCTAAACTTCACATGCACAAATATACATGAGGCAGCGAAAAATCACACCAGATCTATCTTATTCTCACTGCAGTAATGAGAGTAAAACAGAAAGTTCTCACCAGTTGTGTCTCCTCTAGAGCAGGAGTTTACAGACCACAGGCCCTCAGTACATTTAAATTAATAAATGTAATAGATTAATCACTTTGATTTAAAAATTGATTAAATACAACTTGATTTAAATAAATAAAACTTAAATTTAAAAAGTGATAAATTGATATAAATAAATAAACAAAAACATTTGAAATAAAACCTGATTATAATAAATAACTGATTTAAAAGTTGATTAAATAAAAATAATAATTTGATTAAAATAAATAAATAGAACGATGTAAATAAATAATAGATTAATATATTTGACTAAAATAGTTTATTAAAACAGAAAGATAAAATTTTATTTACATGTATAACACATCTAACATTACAGTAAAATAATGCAATGATGTAATGTAGAAACTAAATTCACAAATTGTATTATACACATATTTATAATATACATTTTTCACATTAATTTGGTCTTAAAACATGAAAATATATAGTTTCCGCAGAAGGAAGATCATATTTGGGTCTCCGTGGATCTGAAAGATTGAAAAGTGATCTGGAGTTTCAGAAGAGATCTCAAATCTATTATTTGAGCACATTTAAAAACAACAGGATTTGAACCAAAGTGCTTTAAAATACACAATCAATCACAACATGATTGTTGTGGGTAGACATGACAAGAGTTGTCATGAGCAGATGTAAACACTCAGGAGAAGTAGTTGGAACAGATGGAATAAAGTTTATTTACTCCAATTAAGGCCAAAGAAAGGCAATACAAATTAACAAAAAAACAAAAAACAAAAAAAAAAAACATACTATTTAGTAAATAAAGTAAATTGACATGAGAGCCAAAAACAAAAACAATCAAAATGTTGCAGTTGCTTAGAAATTGACCTTAACACAAGCCACTATAGAGAGCATTGACAAACTTATGTCCTCTCACCACCTGCCCTCCTGAGAGAGTGAAGATATTCGTCTTTATAGGCATGAAGGCACCCCTGAAATTGGCACATACCAACACAATATTACAATACAGGGGTGTCTCAAATGAATAGGCCATAAATGCTTAAAAACAGCCAAAATGCTACATCTATTAATCTAGAAAATACATAATATTAATTATATGGTCCCAGCTAACATTTGGCAAAGCCATAAATCATATTAACAGCTAAAAAAAATAATAACTCAAAATCCGGGTCACTTCCTGTTGACCCGGAAGTCACAGCATCATTTAAACCCCATGCATTGTGGCAAAAATTCCTTTACACCAACAAACAGAGGAGTCACCAGTAAGACACAAAGAGGGTATGCTAAAGCTATATTCCTTTAAAACTAAATAAACTGATACATAATTAAAGCTGCAGTCCGGCACTTTTTTGGGTTTAAAAATATCAAAAAATACATTTTTGAAAAAAAACGTAACCAGCCAGTGTTCAAAACGATCTGCTTGCCTTGCCTCGATTCAAAACGGTAAGCTTGTAATAATGATTTTAATTCCAGTGGTACTGGTGGATTTCCGCGGGAATTTCGAGCATGTCTTTGCGTCATTACGTCACTTCTGTACACATAGAGAAGGAGTCCCCGGCTAGCGTGTGTGGATGATGGAGGTGGAGATTTAGCTTAGCACTTGGTATGGCGAATCCCGAAAGTTTAAAGCGACAATCACCAGTGACAACTGGAGATTCACCAGTTGTAAAACACAAAGACTTCGGACTTCAGAGTGGCTACAGAAAAAATATATTTTTCACGTTTTAACGTGATATAAGCAATCGTTAGATTTAATCAGCATGATATAGCTACTGCAATGCTGCCCCCACCCCCCGAATTTGGTCAGAACAAAAGGGAATGTTACTTACTTGTTCAGATGACATTTTCCGATGAAAATTCTAATGTTGACACTTTCAAAAAGTATACTCTGAGATTGCTGATGACAGTACAGTATCCACAGCGACGCGGCAGCCTCATTACATTGTGTTCATCCGCGCTGTTTCATGCCGATTTACTACCCACGCACAGTTAATAATTCCGCGAATAACTGCAATTGCAGATTTCTAACAGAGATGGCGACAAAGAGGAAAAACGTTGGACTGCAGCTTTAACAAAAACAAGTGTTGCGTGGTTATTGTAACTGGATAAGTTTGTGAAGTAAATGGCATGGTTTTAAACAGTAAAATATGTATTGATAGTAGTAGCTATAGCATATAAATCACTGTAGCATTAGATGTTAAGTGTGCACGAATTCTACGGGATTTCTGTTGGAGTTTAGATGAAAGGCTAAGTTAATGGCAGTATGAATTGAAACAGTATGAAGATTAACAGAACACATTAACATGCTAGACAAACCAATAAAGGCAACATTTGCACTCAGTCTTTGTGAACTGGCATAGGTAGCGTATCGCTGCCGTGACGGTAGCTATGCGCCCCGTCACAATGATATACCCTTTAATAAATACCAAAAGTATAAAATATCTATACTTAAACCATATTCAAAAGTTAAAGAATAAAAACAACTCAACATCTCGATCTGTTCTCAGATCAGTCGTCGCAGTTTCTGGTCTGATCAGTCATTCTTCTTAAATCAGATTTACTGAAAGGAATGATCTGGGATATTGTTTCTGTCAGAGTGGGTTTGTTCAGTGTAAATCAGTGTGTTTATAGTGGAAATGTCTTGATTACATGAATCTTTTTTGTTATCTGACTGGAATATGCAGAATTATCATTTGAATTCAAACTGAAGGAAGCTGATTTACAGAGACTGACATGTTCTTACACACACAGCCGTTCCTTCATACACACACTGAAACTTCAGCAGATTTTATTTGAATCAGTTGAACATCACGAATGAAAGATTAAAACTCTGATAATTTTCACAAAAATGTCATGGCCCAGAGAATATTTTGTTGCATGAATATCTGATATATATGCAATATATAAAATAAAGGAACATACCCTCTATTTTTAAACAACAGAAAAAATATTTATTCTAGATTCACGCTTTTCTTTTTTTATCAACACTCGAATATAGGTAAGTTTAATAAAAACAGCAACATTTTGAGCAAAAAGCTGAGAAAAAAAAGTTTGTTTCAGCTGTACAGAGGATCTAGAAGAAATTAATGTCATAGTCTACCTTAAGTAAGTTCAGTGTTGATTCATTTCTGTTGTTAAAAAGTTATTAATTTAGTTAATTTATCTATACAGCCGCTCTGGAGATAACAGTGATGTCATCGTCCAGCTCAGTTCAGTTCTCATATAATGGTGTCAACGCTGTTGAATATTAAGTGTCTCCAACTGAGCAAGCCAGAGGCGACAGTGGCAGGAACTCAAACTCCATCAGGGACAGAATGGAGAAGAAAACCTCGGCAGAAACCAGACTCAGTCGCTCAGTTCTCCTCTGGCCAACGAACGAACAGTGTATGATTATGATTCAGGAATTACAGGTCAGATCGGATCTTAACATTCAGAATATTTATCCAGTTCCTTCTGGTTGAAGGATTCCTGGTTTGACTTTGGTTGAAGGATTGGATCATTCTGTAAAGTTACACAAACACACGTGTGTGATGATCACTGTGGGTTTGTCTGTCTCCATCAGCTGATCCAGAGAAGGTCAGAGTAACATCTAAAACCTGTAAGTAAAACACAGACAGTCAAATGTGTGCAACATTATTACACTATCAACTTTAGAACAATTAAAAGAAACTACTTAGATGATTAAGTGAGATATTGTAATATAACAGTGTGATGCATGATTGTTAATGCTGTTTTTAAACATTCAGATTTTGATTTAGCATCTAAATCACCATGAATGATGATCCTTGACCATTATCTATAATCCTGTATGACTGTCCTCTTTCTGTCACGGATCGGTACAAAAGTGAAGCGAGGATTCAAGTGCTGGATGAAGAATATTTATTAAGTAAATAAACAAAACTACACACAAAAACTCCCAGTGGGGGAAAACGAGACAGGCATCAGGCATGAACATGAAACACAAGGGAACATAGACAACGAACCAGCACAAGACTGCAAACACAGGGAGACTAAATAGGAAGAAAACAAAAGAGTGTAACAAAGAAGGCAGGTGGGGCAAATTAATCAATAATCAGGTAACAAGATGGGAGGGGTTAGACAATTGACAGGAGAGCACATGGCACAAGGAATTACAAGACAAGCCATGTGATCACAACAAACCAGACTAACACAAACACTTGACAAACCGGGAAATGTCAGAGCTCTGTCACCAAACCAGATATAAACCAGACAGAAGTGACAGAACCCTGACACTACCCCACCTCAAAGGGGATGCCACCTGGCGTCCCCAATGAGGGACACCAAAAACGAGACCGGGGATAAAAAGACAATGATAAAAGCAAAATATTGAATTGTTTGAAATAAAAAGAAACTTGAAGATATTTAATTGTTGTTATAAACTACTATAAATTAATGAATCAAACTCTTATTAATCATGTTTATAGTGTGTAATTCACCATCACAAGGAAAGTTAACTAAGCAGAAACAAAATTAACTTTCAATTAAAATATGAACAGTTTTAATCATCAATACTCACTCAAGCGTCTTCAGTTTATAATGTGGATCCTCCTTCAGATCAGAGAGCAGCTTCACATCTGAGTCTCTTAGTTTATTCCTAGACAGATTCAGTTCTCTCAGGTGTGAGGGGTTTGATCTCAGAGCTGAAGTCAGAGCAGCACAACCTTCTTCTGTAACACCACAATACCTAAACCTGTAGAGAACAATGACACTCTTCAGTCTCTCAGTTCAGGATCTACAGCTCAGATAAGCAGGAACTTCACAGTCAGACACACAGGACCATTAACAGGTCCAGTCTAAGGTTCAGACCCACTTCTACAAACTGCTTGAGGAGGTTAGTTTCTATATCATAAAAATAGCAAGAATAATCAATAACACTTTATTTAACAGAGGCCAGCAGTCGTTCAGTCACACAGAGTGGGTGCAGAGTGTGACAGTGCAGGGAGGGCATCCTTCCTCCTTTATAGACTTCACTCACAGAATTTTATCTTTCTAGGCCAATGATGGTATTTCCAACAATATGTGGAACATTCTTAGACTTGTTCATCATATTTTATACTTGAGTGGAGACCCTCCTGTCACTTTTTACCAATACAATACAATTCCATATTAGAATAAGGGTTGTGTGTTCTCTTTTACTGTCATATGATGGTCACAGACATCTTAACCCTCTGGGGTCGGCAATCACGCCAGCGAAGAGACTTCTGTCAGGTCCATAAAGTCAAGAACACACAGACAATAAAAATGATTAAGAATTTCTATTGAATAAATTGCAATTCAAGTTGATAATTCTTAATTATTTTATTTTTATTTTTTTATTATTATTATTTTTATTAAAGTGTCTTGCACTTACATGCCCAGCCCAAATAGGCTTATAAGACACTAATGACATAAAACAAAAAATAATACACAAAGATGACCATGAAACAAAGAACATAGAAAGATGAACATCATACACAATACATTACCATCATTTTCACAATATAAACAAACAAAACAAGACAAGACACCGTCAATTTAGGTCAGGATATAAATTTCTTTGCCTAAGTTTCCACGCTTTTTCCACATATCTAGCCAGACTATAGATTCCATTTTCAAAAAGCCAATTCAACATATCCCCATCCGTCATCCAAAACAAATCAGGCTTTTTATATTGAATTCTCTCAAACATACCCGTTCTAAAATCATGATATAACGGGCAAAAAAACAAAAAGTGCCATTCATCCTCAACAACCATTAAATCACACAAAACACATAATCTGTCCTCTTCTGGGACACCCTTGTAGCGCCCCACCTCGATCTGCAAGGGCAACACCCCAGCTCTGAGCTGGGCACACAAAGACCTCTGTAATCTAGTTAACCAACATTTGACATAAGGCTCAGTGGAGTAATCATTTTTAAAGTGAACATAACTTCTCAATTTGGGCTTATTTAACACCTGCCATTGCCATTGCTCTTTATAAGAATTAAACAACAGCTGCCTGAGATATATCACCTCGTAAAGTATTTGTAAATATATACTGTGCTTTTACTGATGAAAGTATTCCAAGAACCTCCATTGACCAAGGATAATTGTGAGCTTTATCCCAATCAAAAACTTTCCGAGTAAGTCTATCTTCAGGTAATTTTATAAAACGATTCCACAATCTTATTACTTCCACCTTTTGTTTCACCATACAAGGCTCCCAACCCATATCTCCCTCTAGCGCAGCTCGAGTTGTGAACCTGTGCACTCCAAGGAAACACCTCATGGCCCTGCTCTGCAATCTATTACATTCAGGAGCATCTTCGAAGCCCCAGACCCCAGCTGCATAAAACAAAATAGATCCCACCATACTGTCAAACAGCTGGGTAAATGTTGAATAACTTATTTCAGGGCAAAGCTTCATCCTATTAATAACGGCTCCTAGGGCCCTCCCTGCAGACTCAGACAAAACCCTTCTCCCTTCTGAGAATGTCATATTTTCGTGAAAAAGAAAACCAAGATATTTATAAGTTCTGCAGTACATAAGCTGGGTTTGTCCAAAAAAGAAATCAAATTCACTGCGCAACACAGATGGTTTCCTAAAATGGACAACTTGTGTTTTATCCACATTTATAGAAAGTCTCCATTTATTACACCAATCCTTCATAATGCCCAACATTCTTTGTAGTTTAATTTCCTCATCGGTGCAAACAACAATATCATCTGCATATAATAGAATACTGAGGTTAAAACCATCAATGTCTATACCCAAATTTGCTAACTTTATCTCTTGAGCCAAATCATTCACAAAAAGCGCAAAAATAGTGGGTGAAAGAACATCTCCCTGCTTAACCCCAAATGGAGTGGGAAACCATCCTGTCCTCATGTCATTAATCTGCACACAGGCCACTGGAGCCTTGTACAAAGCTCTGATAGAATTATACAAATTACCTGTAATACCAATAGAAAGTAACTTATATTTCAACAAATCTCTGTTAACCCAATCAAAAGCTTTTTTTAAATCAACAAAACAAACAAAAGTACTTTTATTTTCCTGCAACCTTGCTCTAATGACAGATGATAAAACATAAATATGGTCAATACATGCTCTGTGTTTTCTAAACCCATTCTGTTCATCCACCAAAATTCCATTAGTTTCAATGTATTCACTTAGTCGGTTGTTAAGAATACCAGAAAACACTTTACATGCTGTACTTAACAAACTTATTCCTCTATAATTCAAAGGTACTCTTGGGTCAGCCTGTGTGGTCTTTGGAATAGGCTTAATGATCGAACTATACCACACAGAGGGAACAGTCCCACTCTTAAAACAATATTGGAATAACATGTGGAGAGTATTTAACAACTTGGGGCATTTTAAAACCTCATTAGAAAATTCATCCACACCAACCGCTTTATAAGGTTTGGTTCTATCAATTACCTTCTGAACTTCTTCTAAGGAAATATCATTATTTAGCACACTACTTAGATAGGGTGTTTCCAACATAACAGATCCAATTTCAATTAGATTTATCAATTTACATATCTCAGCTAAAAATGCATCATTGAACTGGTGAGAGCTAGAACAAGTGTACAAATCTCTGTAATCTTTCTCCCATCTGTCCAATATTTTATCTATCTCGAATACTGACCCCCCACTTTCCGTGACTATTTCAAGTGGAATTAATTTATTCCTCTTTGGTCCAAGCTTGTTTATTTCTTTCCAAAAATGCTGTGGATTAGTATTTTGAAAAATCTTTATTTCAAAAGCTTTACCTCTCCTGTAACGCCTTTTATACATTCTAAGTTTTTTATCAAAATCATATTGACAGGTTTTAAATATATCTTGCAAACTCTTCCTTAAAACAGGCTCCTTGCATTTTAAATAACTTTTCTCTGCCACACGAAGATTTGACCATGTATTATGCAATTCATTATTCCAAAAAGGTTGTTTAATTCGATACCATTTCTTGTGTGCCCGTTTTCCATACAATTTTGACCCATATTGACTCATTTCCCCATATAAAACCCCACAGAAAAGTTCATAACAGCAATCAACATTATCCTGTGCTTCCCCTTCTTTGTCTAATTGTACTATAACATTTTTTAAGGCTTCATCAGAAGTTTCAGACGAAAGAAAATTGTCCTTGATGTTTCTTATTGGTAGTTTACAAAATGTTGTAATATCAGCACTATAATTTATAAACATCTCTGCTGTTTGAAAACGTAAATAAAGCATCGAGTGATCCGGGGGTCTACTCCTCTCATCTATTAGCCCTCGGGACCCAGTTCTTTCCAATAATTCAAATGGAGTGAATACTTTAAATTCACTACATGTTCTTAAATCTTCATGTCTCGTCACAATATAATCAACTACCGCCTTACCCCTAACAGAAATAGATGTGAAATTATCATACTCCGGGTTTATTCTTCCATTAACCACACAGCATTTCGACTCTTTAAGGAAATCAATCAAACTTTCCCCATGCTTGTTCAAGCCCGAGTCCAACACCACTCTAGGACTAATATCATCCTTGTCGACATAGTCTCTGTGGTGCGCAACACGACTATTCAGATCCCCACAAATATAAACAGAATCAGCCTCAACCGTAAAAATCAAAGACAATAAATGTGCATAAAAAAGGTCAGCATTACGGCCCCATGTCGAAGTTTCAGGAGACAAATAACATGAAATCAAAATAAATGAATATTGTGAGCTCGTGTGCTCAAACCGCAAACACAGAATTCCGTCATAAGTCTTGTCCTCAATCGTTACAGAAAAATTGTCCAAAATAGTTTTTTTGATGAATACACCCACACCCCCGGAGGCTTTGACAGCCCTTTTATGAGCCACACGATTATGTCCAATCCAACTGTATCCATGAAGCTCAGGCATAAGAGCGGACAAATGAGTCTCATTTAATGAAATAATTCCTGGTTCAAACGAAAGAAGCAGTTGCGCTCTTAACTTACTATTTGCAAGCGTCCATCCATTAACGTTCCAATGAACTAAAGCAATATAGTCCGTACTTACAGGCTGGTCATGAAGTCTTCAATCCGAAGACTGTGGTATCGGTCCCGCCGTGCCCCTGGCTTGACCACGCTTTACTAGCCGCCCATTGTTAGCCAAATAGTAGTCTTTAGCAGCTGGGATCTCTCTAAGCAGAGTCCTAAAATTAAATTCCATGAGACGCTCAGCGTGTGATTTCGCTGACGAAACATACACCCTTCGGTAGCTTTCGTTGTCCTTGAGTTTAAACCGCCGCCGAAGTACCGCCACCTTCTCCGGCGTTGTCTTGAGTTCCACTCTGACGAGTCCCGGATTTCGCCCTTGCGCCCTCATGCGCTCCACGGCCACAATTTTCGGCACCGGCTCACAGCCCATTCCCTCATCCAGCAGAGTTTTTACTTTGGCCTCAACATCTTCTCCCTCTGCTTGCGACAGTCCCACAATTATCAACGATACATCAGGATCAAACTGCTTGCCCTTAGCTTTTTTCTCATTCATTTTAGTTTCCATTTGCTCCATTCTGGAACAGAGAATTCCCACTTCCAGATCCAATGCGTGTTGCATCTCCTTAACTGCTTTAGCCACCTTAAATACTTCTTTACTCTCACTAATAAGTTTTTCCATGGACTCACTTAAACTTTCCATTTTATCATTCATTTGTTTTTCAATTGTAGTCTGCATAGTGTCCATTTTTGCGCTTAGCGCACGTAGTTCATTCATTAAAGCCGCGTGGTCGCTATCGGCGTCTTTCTTGCGGTGTCTAGTACCATCCGCCATCTTTCAAAAAAAAAAACTTAATTAAATTTGGCGGTATGGCTCTGTTCAGGGAGTCCTCTGACCTTTCATGAGCACCATGAAATAGCAGAGAGTCAGAGGACAGCAGCAGCATAAGGGAACGCTCACACAGTTTAGGACTGGGAAAGCTAAATTATTCCCCCCAAACAAATCACACAAGGCAATCCTCTGTGATAGACAGAGCGTGGAATTGAGGATAAAAATAAAATAAAAATAATGCTAGATCTTAATATGATTAGAATTAGTTGCAATATAATTCTGGTCATAAGGACAACAGCAGCTTTAAGGATGTTCACATGATTGAGACTAGGAGAAGACTATTTCCCCCCAAACAAACCATGTGTCGGTAATAAGTGACGGCCCTAATTTAATACTAAAAATCATGCGACGGAAGTCAATCGATCAAATACTTGCTGGAAAATAATTAATAACCGTAATAAAAGCCACCGATCTCGGTTGCCTTGATCACCGTTGATATCGACAGTCTATATTAAGAAGCGCTATAAAATGAGATAACGAGAACTCAGCCTCCTGAAATAAATAGAAAATGGAAATTTTTAAGCCACCGGTAGCACGTCAGGGGCGATTGTCACCAGCAGAAGCAAAAGCAGGTTTAGCAGATGAGCACAATTATTTATTAGGCAAACAATCAGGGACCTGAGCTCATGCCTTCTGAGCATTGAGAAAAGCCCGAATGTCGGGACGGAGGTATCGTTCATAAGCGCCAGAAGACCACCGCCCCATGGCTTTGAGGGTTAAACTGAGCGAATGCTATCGCTGTAGTTTCTGCACCTATGCACAGAGAATGAGCTGTATAACGGTCCTGAGGCAGTCCGCAAATTGGCAGAGTGAAAGTAAGTGAGAAGCAAACCAGGCTCTAGATGTTGGTTTCCCCGTCTGTGTGACAAACAGCGGCTCCGGCGGATCAGCACTGGAACGGCACCTGCCAAAATCTGACCCCTCCCGAAAGCACTGGATCACTTGCTGAAGAAGCAATTGTAAGTTTTGTGTGAAACGACAGCATGAGCGTTTTTGAACGTACTGACAGCAGCAAAGCAAACAGCAAGCAAGTAGACGGGATGCAACTGAAAGTGCTTTAAATAGGGCGCCCTGTTTGAGTGAGCCATTTAGCTTCGAGGGGAGTTAACCAGCTAATGCAGCTCAGCTGGAGCAGAATCAGCTGATGAGGCTGTGTTGTTAGCAAATAGCGATGCAGCGTCTTGACTACCTGGCCTGCCAGAACTGACGCTGACGCTCAATTTAAAATACTCCGTAATTTATGGTCATACAGACTTAATAAATATGAAAAAATAATCTGTGAGATGTCTACTTTTGTATGTGTCCTTACAATGAAAAAAAAACCGTTGTGCTTTTGTAAAATAAAGAAGGGTGTGCTTTCTGCCTCTCCGTCTCGTGAACTTTTTTTTCTTGAGCACGTCTCTAAACATAAACAAAACTGAGCGAATACTTGTCACACATTTATGAGCTCTATATCTTTATAAACATTTAAGTGTGTAGTTTTAAATGACTTGATTCAAAATGAAAACAAATATTCTCTGTTTAAGTAATTTGTATGAAACCAACAAGATATCCAGTTTCTCTAACCGTTGCTCATTAGTTTTAATGTGACCACACCCACACGCGTCGCGCGAACGTGTTCATTACCTCAAAAACAAAGCGCCGCCAAACTTTATCAGTCCTCTGCTGTCGTCGAGTTTGGAAGACACGCTGTGAGATTATTGGATTTACATCAGAAGAAGAACGCGATTTGAAGACAAGAAAGATTTTAAGGTAATAAATAATTCTGAATTATATTGTTATTGTTGCATAAACTTCACATTGCCATTGAACTGTTGCTCGATGCTTCAGTAAATGTTCCCTGCACGTGCTGTGAGAGTTTGAGTCAGTCGCGCGACGTGTGTTTGAAAAGCAAAACGCACCATGTTTTTACTCCAATCTCATTTCATAACGTCATATCGATTGTAAACATTTGAAGTAACATATGATAATCACTATATTTTCTCTAGTGTAGTGTTACTGAAGTGTTCCTTTTTAACGATGCCTGCTATACTATTGTTATTATTATATTATTCAGCCCTGCAGGTATATGCCTACAAGGCACAACAAACCTGGTGTTCATTATATATATATGTGTGTATTTTGTAAATTTTAAAAAGCAATTTTAACCAGAACAAATCTAAATTGTATTCCCAAAATCATGCAGCCCTAGTTTCTCTTGATATCAGCATGTTCACAGGTTTTTTTTTTTTTAGGTACCAGTCCTGCTGACTTCAACATGAGCATGAGGAGGTAAAGTGAAAAATCAAACACCTTGGAAATGACAGGTATGCACTATGTTTCAGGAATGGCAAAGGTGTGTGACTGGTTAAGTCTCTGTCTTTAGTTCAGTGTGTTAAATCATTTGCTTTTTTTGCTATTTGTTGTGTATCTTTGGATTATGTTGTGTTGTAAATAATTTCAAACAATCAAAAAGCCATTCTTTTTTAAATCTCCTCATTCTTTGTGCAAGGTAATGTAATGATAGTGCCTAAGAGCTCCTAATAGGGCCATTATGGGAGGCTCTTTGTCTCTCTCAGGTGTGAAACACTCAATATTCATGGTGGTTTACGCCTACTCGCATAAAGCTTTCATACACAAGACATGTCTTACAAATTTTAAATCAATATATTATCTTATCTGAATGAGTAGTCAAGGTGATTTTCACATAGTTTTGGAGCAAATATTCTAGGCTACGTGATACAACTTTCAAAAGTCTTGTGAAGAAATAATCAGTTTAGGTATTATGACCTTATTTCAGTGACTTTTTTTTTTCATTTTCACAAACCACGCATAAATGTTATTATCTCAAAACTACAAACTTTTACATACATGCTGCTGACATATTACTGGAGTTTGTGCTGAATACAGTGTAATAATAGCCTGGCTCCGACCTCCTACGTACTTCCGCTCAATTTTTATTTTCCTTTAGTACTAGGAGGAGATGACGACAGCCTTCACGTGGCCTCCTCCGTGAGTAGCAAGAAATGGTGCAAGACCAGCTTGCGAAACTAATGTCGCCAACCAGTCATCATCTAGCTGGCAGACCGAGGTGCAAGAGACCGAAGGGACATGGTGCGTCCATGTCAGGACGAGTGACCATCCCGACCATCGAGTACCAAGGTCTGTCGGTGTTCCAACTTAATGTAGAGGGCCTTACCATCGCTAAAATGGAAGTCATCTACCATCTCGCTGACTCCCACAAAGTAGCAGCCGTCTTCCTCCAGGAGACACACTGTGACAGTGATAACCTCCTCAAACTGCCCGGTTTCCAGCTTGCTGGGTCTACCCACAGCAAACAGCATGGACTTGCAACCTTTGTAAGGAACAACCTTAGTTGGACAGCCACTGGCCAATCTCCACCAGGCTCGAGTATCGAATGGCTGTCCACTAAGGTGCAGACTTCAACGGTTGTCAATGTCTACAAGCCCCCACCATCAATGCTGACCATGGCATCACTCCCACCGGCACCTGCACCCGCCATCTATGCAGGGGACTTTAACTGCCAACACATAGACTGGGGTTACAATACCACACCAAATGGAGAGACATTAAGCCAATGGGCCTCCAATGCCAATGCGTTGCTGCTGTTCGACCCCAAAAAACCTTCAAGTTTCTTTTCAGCACGCTGGAACACCCACACCAACCCGGACTTGGCTTTCGCTGTGTGGCACACGGCTCAAAAACCAGAGAGACGTGTCCTGGATAGGTTCCCCCGCTCACACCACCGTCCGTCCATCATAAAGGTCCCATCCCTGGTGCAGCCAGTTGTAGGGAAACCCGTCAGGAGATGGAATTTTCGTAAGGCAAATTGGCAGTCATTCACTGAGGAGACAGAAAATACATCATTCTGTCTCCCAGACCCAGACAACGCCGACGTGGACGCTGGGTATGCAGCCTACTGCAGAGTTCTCCTTGGGGCAGCAAGGAAAACTATCGCCCGTGGCTTTAACACAAACTACATCCCGGGCTGGGATGGAGAATGCGGCCACCTCCTGCATGTCCACCAGCAGGCAAGCTCCAGGGAGGAAGTTGAAGAATCTGCAACGGTACTTCTGCAGAAGCTAGATGCCACCCGAAGGACAAGGTGGATAGAAGTAGTTCAGTCAATTGACTTCACCCACTCCAGCCGAAAGGCGTGGCGGACAATAAACCAGCTGACAGGTAGAACACCATCGACCTCCCGGTGCCCAATAAGAGCAAATGCCATTGCATCCCAGCTCCTTAAGAACAGCTGTTTCCCTGATGCTGATAAGAACTTTGCCCGCACAATATCACACCAGGTGACCTCCCTGTGTAGAGCAGCTAGTGTGGACGCCAACTTGTCAGGGGAATTTACAACAGCTGAACTCCAGACTGCTTTGAGACCAAACAAGGGAAAGCACCAGGCCATGATCACATCCACCCTGAGTTTGTGACTCACCAGAGTGTAAGAACATCTGTATGGCTCTGCTCATTCTATTCGACATGCCTTCGGAGGTCCAAGCTCCCGAAGATATGGCGCCGCGCTGCTGTTATAGCCCTTCCAAAACCAAACAAGCCTGCTGAAGACCCCAAATCCTACCGACCCATCTCACTGCTCTGCGTCCAATTCAAAACCCTGGAGAGGCTGATTTATAATCATATCGAGCCAATAGTGGACTCTCAACTCCCACGGGAACAAGCTGGCTTCCGGCGCGGTTGGTCAACGGTTGACCAGGTGACACTGCTCACCCAAGACATTGAGGACAGCTTTTAGGAAAAACAGAAGGCTGGAGTAGTGTTGCTTGATCTCACAGCCTCTTACGATACCGTCTGGCATCACGGACTCCACCTATAGCTACTAAAGACCATTCCCGACCGGCACATGGTGAAGTTCATCATTGAGATGGTGACGAACCGCAGCTTCACCTTAAAGACCAGTGACGGTCAATGCAGCAGGCTTAGAAGGCTGAGGAATGGTGTTCCGCAGGGTTCTGTCCTCGTACCGATGTTATTCAATATCTACATCCACGACTTACCGGAAACAACATCCCGGAAATATGGTTACGCTGACGACCTGGCCATTATGATGAGACGACAAACATGGGAGCAGATGCAGGCCAGCCTCAACCAGGACATGGACACCTTGGCAGCTTACCTGCGTGAGTGGCGTTTACAGCTCAGCATCGGCAAGACAGTTGCAGCAGCTTACCACCTGAACAACAGTGAGGCTAGACCGGAACTGGACATACTTCTTCAACATCTTGAAGAAGTGACGGCCAAAGTGTCATCAAGGGTCGCAATAATCCGACGCCTCGCTGGTACTAGCTGGGGTGCAACTGCCAAGGTGCTTCGAATATCAACAGTAGCTCTAGTCTTCTCCACAGCTGAATACTGCGCCCCAGCCTGGTGCAGAAGCCCACACGCCAGGAAACTCGAAACTGCCATAAACACCGCCCTTCAGACTATAACTGGCTGCCTGAAATATACCCCTGTCTACCATCTGCCAACACTAGCGGAAATTGCCCCGGCCGGCCTCCGACGAGAGGCTGCTACCCTTGCTCTTGCAAGGAAAGCCCAAAGATACAACTGGCATATCCTGCATAATACCACCACAACAGCACTGCCTCCTCATAGACTGAAGTCCCGCCACCCGTACAACAAGGCGGCACAAGATCTGCTCAGGTCCATCCCCGAGGACCTGTCTACAGTGGCATGGCTCGCGGCAGCCTGGAAGCAGGAGTGGGAGTCAGCAGGGCCCTCACGAATCCACCGCTACATCCATGACCCTGGAGGCGGTCTTGAAGGAGAGGATCTGCCACGCCGGCAATGGACTCTGCTAAACCGCCTGCGAACTGGGGTTGGACGTTTCAAAGCATCGATGAGGAAGTGGGGCCTGGAGGACAGAGCAGTGTGTGAGTGTGGGGAGCCAGAGCAGACTGCCGAGCACATTATCACCACCTGTCCACTATATAAACCACCCTCGGAGGCCGGCCTCTTCGACGTGGGACCTGAGATGAGAACGTGGCTGAGCTCTACTGAGCTGGACATTTGATGACGACACACGAAAGAAGAAGAAGAAGAAGAAGTACTAGGTCAGGGATTGTGGTGTATTCTTTGGTTTTCTGAAATCAAAATTTCACCGGTCTAATCAGCGAACAGAGGGAGTGGCTGAGAACGATGACGTTGATGTCGTGCGTTAGTTTGAGTTGTAGTTCAGTAATGGCAGCGGAGAAAGATGCGAGCGATCACTGATCACTACACAGCATTTGCGGCAGATTTGAACCGAGCGCAACGGCGTATTGTTAATGATTAGACCCAGCTTCGACAGTTGACTGAATACATTATCACTGTCCTTAGTGTCAAATATACATCAAGAATTTGTAATTGTTCCGTGAATTCTTAAATTCGAAGAACAAAACTTGCAGCTCTTGTTGACAGACATCTTATTCTAAACACAATCCTCTGATCATTCGGATACGCGTTTTACGGCCGGTTCCCGCGCATGACATACGTCATGACCAAACGTTAGCGATTGGTTATGGCAGGTCCTGAGTGGCTCTGGGTAGATCCAATAGTTTTAAACTTCAACAGAGGACCCGCCTACAAGGAAGTTAACGCTTGTCAAAGGAGAGAGGCCAGACTCTCTGTACAAATGAAATGTACGAGAGTCTGGTAGAACCAGGCTAGTGTAATAAGACTTTAGCCATGAAAATGTCACAAGTAACAGAAATAAGCACAAATGTTAGAGCATGTCAGAATTATATTACAGAATTATACAGAATTACATCTCATCTCATTATTATAAACACATTTTTAAAGCACATTTACCAAAATTTATCATGAAAGATCTATTGTAAAATACACAATTGATGTTTGCTTCATCATTGGATAACTATATGTTTTTAGACTAACTTATAGCCTAGGCCTACACTTAATTCTCTGTTGCACTTCATCTTTTTGTATGCACAGGCATCTTTAAATTTGAACAACAACAACAACACTGTGTTTATAAAACACATCAATAATGATCATGTGTAAATAGATTTTTCAATGTCCATATTACAATATCAAATATTTGGGTCTAATACTATTTTATTTTTATTTTATTGCGGTTTTCTCACAATCACAACATAACATGAAGTTAATTTATCAGACACTGATAATTATGTTAATTATATTTAAAAAATGTAACATACTCAAATAATCTATAAGCGTATTAAACAATCGGATGAATAATTCCAAAGTGTTTACGAGTAATTTGTTCAGGCCTGTAGATACAGTATGTTCTTCCATGCGCTTTCTGGTGGATATTCTGGGAAGCACAACAGATTTATTTAAATTCTAAAAAATGTGCTGACAGGCTTGATCGGCAGTACGCGGGAAAAAAATTGCATTCTTAATGGCCACATCTGTACCATATTAATTACAGTAAATGATGCATTATTACATGCAACTAACCCTCAACCAAATCCTAATCCTACCCTAACCCTATAGTACATGTATTTGCTTAATATTACTCGGTACTTAAATATATAATTACTCTGTAACAATGACACCTTCAAATAAAGTGCAATGGAATATACATTTTTTATGCAAGTACCCAAAAATCCTCAACATATCTGTATATGAACACGGTCGTCACATCTTTACATCATCCAATCATGTTTATACTATCACTAATATTGTAAAATTATGTCAGGCAGTAACAAACTTGGCTTGCAACTCAAATAAACCAGTTTGCTATTGCTGGAGATTTTAACATTCACATAGATAATGCAGAAAACAATATGGCAAAAGAAATCAAAACTGTTTTTAAAACTTTTGATCTGACTCAGCATGTACATGGACTGACACACAATTGTGGACACACTCTAGATTTACTTATCAGTAAGGGTCTAAACATTTCATTGATTGTTATTAAGGATGTAGCACTGTCTGATCATTTCTGTATTTTCTTTGATATATTGATCTCTCCTGCCATTGAAGCTAGATCTGTGTCTGTCAAGAAGAGATGCTTAAATGAGAACACTAGTGTACTATTTATGAAGGCTATATCTTTAACACCAAGCATATCTGCTGACTCTGTTGATTGTCTCCTTGATTCTTTTAACTCAAAAGTTAGAAGCAGAAGAAAAGAGGAGCTCACTCCGCGACCAGATGTGACTGAATGCTGAATGCATGCTGCCTGAACCCGTTTGTGCTGAAGTTAGCATAGGCTACACACATCTCAGGCAGGATCATGGTCCCCTTCTAGCCAGCATGCACGAGTATGTTGTTTGTTTACTTTTTTGACGAAGTCTTATAAACCAACTTAAACAGTTATAGGTGACTAGAGATGTGTTGTATAGACAATGATCATGTTCTATAATCTGCGCTATCTGAACACTCTCGTCTACTACTCGTCTCTCTAGTCACTCTCAATGCTCTCAAGGCGGGCTTTGGTAAACTCTCTCCCCAAGGTGACGTCATGCAATGCATTGTGGCGGAAAGGAGAATCGTTGCCGCTGTAAGATAGTACCTACTTTTTCGTATTATATTCCGTTTTGTGATACCCAACAACATAAAATACAATGGATAACAGTTTAAATGTTCATTACCAACAAGCAAATTGCACAAATTCGTTGAAAAATTAAACCTGCAACACGGCATTTAAAGTATTATTACTGGTATATAAATCATTTAATGGCCTAGGACCTCAATACATTGCAGATATGCTCAGTGAATATAAACCCAACAGATCACTCAGATCATTAGGATCACATCAACTAGAAATACCAAGGGTTCACTCAAAGCAAGGAGAGTCCGCTTTTAGCCATTATGCCAGCCGCAGCTGGAACCAGCTTCCAGAAGAGATCAGGTGTGCTCTTACAGTAGCCACATTCAAATCCAGACTCAAAACACATCTGTTTAGCTTTGCATTTACTGAATGAGCATTGTGCCACTGTTCGTAGAACAGTATTTGAATGACGATATTAAAGTTTTCGTCTGAGAAAGAACTAAGAATGTGAATGCAGGGCTAAGGAAAGTGAAAAGAATGTGCAAGTAAATGAAAGAGAAAAGAAAGTTGATAGATGGAAGTCGTAAGAAGATTGAAAGAGAAAAGAAAGTTTGATAGATGGAAGTCGTAAGAAGATTGAAAGAGAAAACAAAGTCGTAAGAAGATTGAAAGAGAAAAGAAAGTTGATAGATGGAAGTCGTAAGAAGATTGAAAGAGAAAAGAAAGTTGATAGATGGAAGTCGTAGGAAGATTGAAAGAGAAAATAAAGTTGATAGATGGAAGTTGTAAGAAGATTGAAAGAGAAAAGAAAGTTGATAGATGGAAGTCGTAAGAAGATTGAAAGAGAAAAGAAAGTTGATAGATGGAAGTTGTAAGAAGATTGAAAGAGAAAAGAAAGTTGATAGATGGAAGTCGTAAGAAGATTGAAAGAGAAAAGAAAGTTGATAGATGGAAGTCGTAAGAAGATTGAAAGAGAAAAGAAAGTTGATAGATGGAAGTCGTAAGAAGATTGAAAGAGAAAAGAAAGTTGATAGATGGAAGTCGTAAGAAGATTGAAAGAGAAAAGAAAGTTGATAGATGGAAGTCGTAAGAAGATTGAAAGAGAAAAGAAAGTTGATAGATGGAAGTCGTAAGAAGATTGAAAGAGAAAAGAAAGTTGATAGATGGAAGTCGTAGGAAGATTGAAAGAGAAAAGAAAGTTGATAGATGGAAGTTGTAAGAAGATTGAAAGAGAAAAGAAAGTTGATACATGTAAGTTGTAAGAAGATCCTTTTAAAAGAAAGATCTATAATAGCTACCGGTTGATGTAAAATACGTCCGACTGTTTGCACTGTATTTTATTATTTTATTTTCCAAACTGTGATTCAGGAAGATTTCATTAATTTTTAGGGCTGTCTGATTGGAAGAGATTTTGAAGGGGAACGGGAGAGCTTCACTCCGACGAGGCGAGTGAGGATTAGCTATACTATGGAGAGTTTAAAGGTTCGCTGTTTATTTAAAACAGCAAAAGTGAAACGTGCTCTGTGGGGGCCCCATTGGGCAATACTGGTGTAAGACACCACTCCAGCAGAGGACGTCCCTGGATTGTAGGTCCAGTGGCTCCGCAAACCTGCTCAATCACTTCCATCTCAGATAGATTCTTTTGATTATTTTAATTTCTTCTATGTAAAGCACTTTGAATTACCACTGTTTAGCTTTGCATTTACTGAATGAGCTCTGTGCCACTGTTCGTCCGACTGTTTGCACTGTATTTTATTTTCTAAACTGTTTTATTCTTATTTCTTTTATTATTTATGTAATTATTTTAATTTCTTCTATGTAAAGTACTTTGAATTACCACTGTGTATGAAATGTGCTATATAAATAAACTTGCCTTGCCTTTGCTTTGCCAACCTCTGGCTTGGCCTTTTCTCTAAACAAGGCCTTCCTTCCTTCAAGGAGCTCTCCTGTCAAAATGAAAGTCCATTTTGCCAACTACAGGATGTTTCTGCACCAAACATAAAAGTCCCACATACAAAAGATAGAGAACTAGAGGCCTGAAGCCAATTGAATCATACCCATACTTATTTTACCGTATTTTTTCCTCCTTCACATTTGTGAAATAAAGTATGTGTATTTCTCTTAGCCTTAATATAGAGGTGTCACAAGGCACATTGGAAATAATCTTATGAAAATAAAAGCAACAGTCCCATTAGTAATTTCACAGTAGACCATATGAGAAGTTTATACAAACTTACCCGATTATCTCCAGTTTACAGTGAGGATCCTGCAGTAGATCAGAGAACAGCTTCACTCCTGAATCTCCTACTTTATTCTCAGACAGATCCAGTTTTCTCAGGTGTGAGGGGTTTGATCTCAGAGCTGAAGCCAGAGCAGCACAACCTTCTTCTGTAACACCACAATCCCTCAACCTGTAGAGAACAATGACACTCTTCAGTCTCTCAGTTCAGGATCTACAGCTCAGATAACTTCACAATCAGACACTTAATCCACGGCACCATTAACAGGTCCAGTCTAAGGTTCAGACCCGCTTCTATAAACTGCTTGAGTGGGTTAGTTTCCACATCATAAAAATTGCAAGAATATTTGATAACACTTTATCTAAAAGTGTCCTTGTTACATATTAGAGATGCACTGATTACACAAATTGAGCAGTGCAACGTTTGATATGTTTGGTTGACTATTTTATTTTAATAATGAACAGGCCGTGATATCAAGTAAGCAATTCAAAAATATTTTGTGTGTGCACGCGAGAGGCATCGAATGACCTGAATTCCCCTTTTTAAGGAGAGTAAACTCTTCCTCTGTAAGTTATGGTCATAGAGATAAAAGCAAGATAAAATTAATTAATTTACAAAAGATATTCATATTTTATAAAATAACGAAAACAAACTGAATGTCTCTGTGTCCTTTATAGTTCCCTTTTGAGGGAACTTGTGATGCGTCGATGACGCTTTGGGAATGCCTCCGCGTGATTACGTCTGAAGCACGTATGTCAACTAGTCCAATGAAAAGAATTTACTCGCGTTAGCTTTTGTGCCTCAGCAAAGCGCTCTGTGTCAAAACTGTCTGTATATTTATTGTTGTCTGTCACTGATATATATATATCATGGCGAAACAGCTATTGAAGTCTTGTGCTTCTCCCTGCCCCTGTTTCCTTACGGGTGTATCCCACACATGATCTTTGTGTAGTTTGTTTGGGAGTGGAGCATGCTATGTCAGCCTTCGAGGGGGCTGACTGTCATCATTGCGTTACTCGTTACTTGTGTTACTTGTGTGGATAATGTGTGTGATTTGTATTAGTATTGTTGTTGACATGCTGCTCTTAATCAATTGCCCCGTGTGGGATCAATAAAGTTGATTGAATTGAATTGAATTGAATTGAATTGCGAGCGTCTCCGCATGCTCCGCTCCCGCCTGTCCACATTCGAGGATGATGGACAGGCTCGCGAACCTCAGGGCGCTGGACCCGCTGCTGCCGAGGCAGCACGGAGAAGGCTCACCTGGGGTTTGCAAATGGATCTCTCGGCGGGGTTGGAGACGGGCTCTGCCTTATCTCCTCCATTACCCGAGGGATCCATTGCTCTCTTGCCGGTGTCGGAAGCCCGCCCAGCGGCTTCTTCCACCCAGGAAGAGAGTCCGATGCTTTGGTGCTCTAGCTCTGAGGAGGTAGACTTACTGAGTGTTGGTGAAAGTGACACAAACACAACATGGGGGGAGGATTCGGCATCTCTTTCCCCTGCATAAGAGGAGCTTGTGGAGGTGATAACTCGTACTGTTGACAAATTAAATATTGACTGGCCAGCAGAGAGAAAAGATGCTTGTACTAAAAGCAAGTTAGATGAGCGCTTTTTAACATCTAATATTTCATCTCCATCAAGGGCCCTTCCATTTTTTCCTGATCTACATAGTGAGCTATGTAGATCATGGGATAAACCATATTCTTCACGTCTCTTCAGTCCGCAAGTGCATACATATTATATAAGAGGACTGAAGGAATATGTTTATGGGTCGATGCCCCCGGCTGAACAGGCGCTCGCGAGCTATCTGTCTTCTGGGTCAGCATTGTCCCTGAAGGCTTTCGTGTTGCCCAATAAACCACTAAAAATTACATATAATTTAGTGGGCAAAGCTTATATGGCAGCAGGTCAAGCTGGAGCCAGTCTGCACACGATGGCAGTGCTACAAGCCTACCAGGCAGACCTGTTGGGGGATATCGATAAGAGTGAGGGAGTTAGTCCTAACGAAATTCGAGAACTTCGTCAGGCCACAGTTCTTTCTCTAAGGGCTACGAAGGAGACCGCTCGTGTTATTGGGCGGTCTATGGCAGCCCTCGTAGCTACTGAAAGACACCTTTGGGTTAACTTAGCTGAGAAAAAAGAAAAATATCGGGCTTTTCTTTTGGATGCCCCTATTTCTCCCTCTGGTCTTTTGAGTGACTCGGTGAACACAGTTGTTGAGAGGTTTCAAATGGTAAATGGACTGCATTTATATAGCGCTTTCACAGACCCAATGGCCACCAAAGTGCTTTACATATTGCCTCACATTCACCCATTCACTCACTCATTCGTACACCGACTGTGGTGTCAGCCATGCAAGGCGCCATCCAGCTCGTCGGGAGCAGCTAGGTTAAGGTGTAAGGGTGTCAGGAGAGGTTTCAAGAAACTAAGAAACAATCAGAGGTTTTTAAAAAATTCCTCCCTCGCCGAGTCCAGCCACCTGGGGATGCTGGGTGTGAGCATCCCCAGCCAAACTCCTCGCACCGCATGCAACAGAAAGTGAGTGTTGCGTCTCGTGCTCCTCCCACTAAATCATGGGGGCCGAGTCAACACTCCCACCCGAAGTCCTCTAAGTCAAAGCCAGATCTGAGGACCGTTCTTATGGCGAAGAAGGCTTCGGGTCAAAAGAGGTCCTGACGCAACGGGCTTCAGACCGTTGAGGACAGCCCTAGCCGGGGTGGAGCGGTGTTCACCTCATTATAGCACCTGGTGTTCTTCGGGGTCCTCAGGGGACCGTTCTGCCAACCCCGCCACTCTTGGTGCCTCGGGGCGCAGAGGTCTCCAGCGAGCTCTCAGCTCAGTGTCAACTCGACATTGTGTTAGACTCTCGCCTTCTGAGAGGGGTTCAAAAACATTCAGTTCGGTTGTTTCCTGCCAGTATGCTTCAGGGCGCCGAAATGGCTGTTTCGATAACACCAGAGGCCAGTCTCGAGAGATTGGTACCCTTAGTAGATTTTAGTAGATCTCCATGGGTCCTGCAGATAATAGAGAAAGGTTACAGAATCAAGTTTGGTTCTCCTCCTCCTCGTTACAACGGGGTGTTACTCACGTTAGTACATCCCGAGAAGGCTCTGGTAATGGAGCAAGAAGTAGAATCTCTCTTAGCGAAAGGAGCTATAGAGCAGGTGTACTCGCCCGACAGAGAATCAGGGTTTTACAGCCGCTACTTCATTGTTCCAAAAAAGGATGGGGGGTTGCGTCCCATTTTAGATCTTCGTCTGTTGAATCGTGCAGTCATGAAACTCAAGTTCAAGATGCTCACACTCAAACAGATCGTGACTCAAATCAGATCCGAGGACTGGTTTGTCACGATAGATTTAAAGGTCGCTTACTTCCATGTCTCCATCCTCCCTCAACACAGGAAGTTCCTGAGGTTTTTTTCCGGGGGGCAAAGAATACCAATATCGGGTGATTCCATTCGGTCTAGCTCTAGCACGTTCACGAAGTGAGTAGATGCAGCTCTGGCCCCACTCAGGCTGCAGGTCATACGCATTCTGAACTACATCGACGACTGGCTGATTCTGGCAGAATCGGAACAGTTAGCGGTTCGGCATCGAGACGTCGTCCTTGCTCACATGAAGAAAATTCTCCCCGAGGGGAAACCCACTTCGTATGATCAAGATCATACGGCATGCCTCCTTGCCTTGGTTATATGGAGGAAACACTGGTTCCTATCCCAGGGTCCGGTGTTGGGAGCTCTTTGCCATCGAGTTGCGATCCCAACAGATGCTTCCCCTCACCGCCTGGGGAGTGGTAATGGAAGGCTGCTCAGCTCAAGGTCTGTGGAGGAGTCATCATCTCTCTTGGCACATACATTGCCTGGAGATGATGGCTGTCTTCAGTGTGTTGAAACATTTCCTTCCAGACCTGAGGGGCCATCATGTGCTCGTCCGTACAGACAACACATCGGTGGTCTCTTACATAAATCGTCAGGAGGGTCTGTGTTCGCGTCCACTCTGCAAACTGGCGCACCAGATCCTCTTGTGGTCCCTAGGGAAGATACTCTCTCTGAGGGCAGTGTATATCCCAGGGTGGGTAGTACATCTTTGGGTTGAGACCCCCTGATTATACGTTTCCTTCCTGCAACACGTACTAGGGTGCCGGCTTGGGATCTGACAATAGTTTTGGAAGGCCTTTCAGGGGCTACCTTCAAGCCCCTAGAGTCGGTTTAAGAGAAATTTCTGAGATTCAAGACCATTTTTCTTCTTGCTATCTCATCCCTCAAAAGAGTCGGAGACCTTCAGGCCCTTTCGGTTTCTCCCACCTGTCTTGAGTTTGCACCTGGGATGTTCAAGGCCAGGCAAGGCAAGTTTGTTTATATAGCATATTTCATACACAGTGGTAATTCAAAGTGCTTTACATAGAAGAAATTAAAATAATTACATAAATAATAAAAGAAATAAGAATAATTAAAACAGTTTAGAAAATAAAATACAGTGCAAACAGTCAACGAACAGTGGCACAGTGCTCATTCAGTAAATGCAAAGCTAAACAATTCAATTCAATTCAATTCAAGTTTATTTGTATAGCGCTTTTCACAATACATATTGTTTCAAAGCAGCTTTACAGAAAATGCATTTCAAAAATATACATACAAAAAATACAGTTAGTTAATCATAAAATTTAGGGCATAACATATCGCCGGCGTTGGGTCGTCTCTTCACAGGCGTCGAGTCGTCTCATCACAGGCGTTTGGGCATCTGAAGTCTCCATGAGAGGCTGGATACATAACTGGAGCTGACGAACTCTATTTGAGTTATCTCAGGACAGGCGTCCCGAGATAACAACAAAAAAGGCAGATGGGAAATAATTAGCGTAGCTGCTGTTCATAATATGAATGCATTTGATCTGATTTAACTGTAGTATAAAAGGTATGAGATGCATCATGTGAATGCTTGGCTAAAGAGATGCGTCTTTAATCTAGTTTTAAACTGGGAGAGCGAGTCTGAGCCTCGGACAATATCAGGAAGGCTATTCCAGAGTTTAGGAGCTAGATGTGAAAACGCCCTCCCTCCTTTAGTGGACTTAGTTATCCTAGGTACGACCAGAAGCCTCGAATTTAGCGATCTTAAAGAGCGCGATGGATTATATGGCGATAGAAGATCTCTTAAATACACAGGAGCTAAACCATTTAGGGCTTTATAGGTCAGTAACAATACTTTGTAATTGATACGGAACTTAATAGGTAACCAGTGTAGAGATGATAAGATCGGTGTTATATGATCATATTTTCTTGACCTAGTAAGAACTCTAGCGGCTGCATTTTGGACTAACTGTAGCTTGTTTACGGAGGATGCAGGACAACCAGCTAATAAAGCATTACAGTAATCTAGTCTCGAGGTCATGAATGCATGAACTAACTTTTCTGCATCAGAAACTGATAGCATATTACGAAGCTTAGCAATGTTTCTAAGGTGGAAAAAGGCTGTTCTTGAGACATTTGAAATATGATTTTCAAAAGACAAGTTGCGGTCTAGTATAACACCCAGGTATTTTACTGTAGAGGATAAAGTAACAGGACGTCCATCTAGATTAAGGTTGTATTGTAAGAGGTTTTGTGGGCAGTTTTTTGGACCAATCAGTAATACCTCCGTTTTATCTGAATTTAATAGAAGAAAATTACACGTCATCCAATATTTTATATCTTTAACACACTATGTCATTTTAGATAATTTTGTGTTATCGTCTGGTCTTGATGAAATATATAATTGAGTGTCATCAGCATAACAGTGGAAACTTATTCCATGTTTTCTTATAATATTACCAAGTGGCAGCATATAAATTGAGAATAGCAGGGGGCCTAATACAGATCCCTGCGGCACTCCATAATTTACTGACGTTATCTTTGATTTTTCCCTATTTAAATGGACAAAATGGTAACGGTCTGATAGGTACGATCTAAACCAGCTTAATGCCTGTCCCTGAACACCAGTGTAATTTTGAAGTCGATCTAAGAGTATTTTATGATCTATAGTGTCAAACGCAGCACTAAGATCGAGTAAAACTAGTATTGAGATACAGCCTTGGTCAGAAGCTAAAAGTAAATCATTAGTGATTTTAACCAGCGCAGTTTCTGTGCTATGATGTGGCCTGAATCCAGACTGAAACTTTTCATAGATATCGTTTTCTTGCAAGAAAGAGCACAGTTGAGCGGACACAACTTTTTCTAGTATTTTAGACATAAATGGAAGATTTGAAATGGGTCTGTAATTTGCTAGGTTATTTGGATCTAATTGTGGTTTCTTAATAAGAGGTTTTATAACTGCCAGCTTGAATGTTTTTTGAACATGTCCTAAAGATAGAGACGAGTTAATAATATTGAGAAGAGGCTCTTCCACTACAGGTAACACTTCTTTCAGTAGTTTAGTGGGTATTGGATCTAATAAACATGTTGTTGGTTTAGATGCAGTGATAAGTTTATTTAGCTCTTCCTGTCCTATAGTTGTAAAGCGCTGTAGTTGTTCTTGAGGGGCGATAATTGAGGCTGAATCATAAGACGCTGTCAAAGATTGTACATTTACAATTGAGTTTCTGATGCTTTCTATTTTCTCAGTGAAGAAATTCATGAAATCATTACTATTAAAATGTAACGGAATATTTTGTTCAGGTGATGTCTGTTTATTTGTTAATCTAGCCACAGTGTTAAATAAAAACCTTGGATTGTTTTGGTTATTTTCTATTAGTTTGCGGAGATGCTCAGCCCTTGCTGCTTTTAGAGCCTTTTTATAACGTGACATACTGTCTTTCCACGCGATTCTAAAGACCTCTAAATTTGTTAAACAGTGGTAATTCAAAGTGCTTTGCATAGAAGAAAGCAAAATAATCAAAAGAAATAAGAATAATTAAAACCCTATCTGAGATGGAAGTGATTGAGCAGGTTTGCGGTGCCACTGGACCTACAATCCAGGGACGTCCTCTGCTGGGGTGGTGTCTTACACCAGTATTGCCCAAAGGGGCCCCACAGAGCACGTTTCACTTTTGCTGTTTTAAACAAACAGCGAACCTCTATACTCTCCATAGTATAGCTAATCTTCACTCGCCTTGTCGGAGTGAAGCTCTCCCGTTCCCCTTCAAAATCTCTTCCAATCAGACAGCCCTGATAATTAATAATCACCCCTATCTGAGATGGAAGTGATTGAGCAGGTTTGCAGTGCCACTGGACCTACAATCCAGGGACGTCCTCTGCTGGAGTGGTGTCTTACACCAGTATTGCCCAATGGGGCCCCCACAGAGCACGTTTAACTTTTGCTGTTTTAAACAAACAGCGAACCTCTATACTCTCCATAGTATAGCTAATCCTCACTCGCCTCGTCGGAGTGAAGCTCTCCCGTTCCCCTTCAAAATCTCTTCCAATCAGACAGCCCTAAAAATTTATAAAATCTTCCTGAATCACAGTTTGGAAAATAAAATAATAAAATACAGTGCAAACAGTCGGACGTATTTTACATCAACCGGTTTGTGGCAAATAAGAGAATCTGTCCCACAACATTGTTTACTTTCACTTTAGCGTGATTTTGGGTGGAGTGTCAATTAACAACGGAAGGAAGTTGTATTTAAAGGGAGTGTGTAACGTTAGTACCTGAATCTGGAGCGTCATCCGTTTGTTTGCACATGAGGTTTGCCAGTATGAGTGATGGTTTGATGGAAAGACGATGTGCGTGTCAATCAGCTGTTTCATGTGAAACTAATGGGTCTGGTGCGTGACTGAAGCAGTGCGCTTCCAGACCGATTGTCGTGAGCTGTCCTGAAGGCAATTCGGAAAACTGCTTGTCCACCTATCTTGGTGTCTGATGACCCGCGATACTCATTGGTGCCTTCAATATCTGCAAACTTGGTCAGTACCTCTGCGCCGCCATTACACGCACTTCTACACACGCACGCACGCACCCACTCGCATAGCTTTCATATTCGCACATTCTGTGTGCTTATTTAAAATGATTGTTGCTGTTGATTTAATGTTGGTGATTTACCACGAACTTAATGAGATGTTTATCCAATGTTTTCTTTTTTCCTCTTTTTTCTTTATGGACATTTTTTTTTAATGAATGTGGACACGAATCTGCAAACGTGGATAGCGTGATGCGGTCGGTTCCCGGCACGGATCTCGACGACCAGAGACCACTAGTGTGAACTTCACTTCTTATTGTGTTTTTCTTTCTTTTTGGGTCTTTCTTTCTTCTTGTGATTTTTTTTGTGATTTATAATTTTGAACATGTGTGGAAAAATAAATATACCTTGCGAACTGACCTTCCTGGGATTATTATTATAATTTGTTGTGTAACAGGTGGTTACCTTCTCTGCTATCCTGGGTTAAGTTAATTTTTTTTGACAGGTTTAATCCTGTCTGGCGCCCGAAAGTTTTTCTTTAAAATAATTTATTTACGGACAGGCCATGTAATGGCGATTTTAATCTTTTATTTCTTATTCTGTTCCTAATGATTTAACAGATTAATGCTGTATGTTCTCTGTCTGTATTCTGAGTTTCCTGATGTAACGTTGATTCAGCTGGAGGGAGGTGTGAGCCCGAGAATGATCTGTATCTTAAGTTTCCATGCTGGGGGAAGATGTTCCTTCTTGTGTAAACGGTGGGGGTTGATAGATTCCCTTGCATTATAAAGTAGCAGGCCAATCTCTCTGAGGAGAAGGAGGACAGGAGTGCCAGTGTCTGTCTGTCTCTGACTCTGGCCTGGCAGCCTGGCTGCAGGGCTGGAGTCAGGGAACCATTTTCTTGCATGAATAAATTACTTTTCTTTTTAAATACAATTTGGATCTTGACGTCTCTTTGCCTGGGAATGCTGAGTTTAGTAATTGTTTTTTTGCCACAACAGGCCACCACCGTTACAGGTAGCTATTATAGATCTTTCTTTTAAAAGGATCTTCTTACGACTTACATGTATCAACTTTCTTTTCTCTTTCAATCTTCTTACAACTTCCATCTATCAACTTTGTTTTCTCTTTCAATCTTCTTACGACTTTCTTTTCTCTTTCAATCTTCTTACGACTTTCTTTTCTCTTTCAATCTTCTTACGACTTCCATCTATCAACTTTCTTTTCTCTTTCATTTACTTGCACATTCTTTTCACTTTCCTAAGCCCTGCATTCACATTCTTAGTTCTTTCTCAGACGAAAACTTTAATATTGTCATTCAAATACTGTTCTACGAACAGTGGCACAATGCTCATTCAGTAAATGCAAAGCTAAACAGATGTGTTTTGAGTCTGGATTTGAATGTGGCTACTGTAAGAGCACACCTGATCTCTTCTGGAAGCTGGTTCCAGCTGCGGCTGGCAAAATAGCTAAAAGCGGACTCTCCTTGCTTTGAGTGAACCCTTGGTATTTCTAGTTGATGTGATCCTAATGATCTGAGTGATCTGTTGGGTTTATATTCAGTGAGCATATCTGCAATGTATTGAGGTCCTAGGCCATTAAATGATTTATATACCAGTAATAATACTTTAAAATCAATCCTAAATGTGACTGGAAGCCAGTGTAAAGACCTGAGGACTGGTGTGATATGTTCATATTTTCTGGTTCTGCTCAGGATCCTGGCGGCAGCGTTCTGTACGAGCTGCAACTGTCTTATGGTCTTTTTGGGAAGGCCAGTAAGGAGTCCATTACAATAATCCACCCTGCTGGTGATGAAAGCATGCACAAGTTTTTCTAAGTCCTGACTGGAAACAAAGCATCTAATTCTTGCAATATTTTTCAGATGATAGTATGCTGATTTAGTTATTGCTTTGACATGACTACTGAAGCTAAGGTCTGACTCTAGAGACACACCAAGATTCCTGACCTGATGTTTAGTTGTTTGACCTCTAGAGTGAAGGTATGCATTCACCTTGGGAACTTCATCTTTGTTTCCAAATGCAATGACTTCAGTTTTGTCTTTGTTTAACTGAAGAAAGTTTTGGCACATTCAACTGTTTACTTCATCAATGCATTGGAACAGGGAGTCAATGGGGCTGTAATCGTTAGGCGATAGGGCTAAGTAGATCTGTGTCTCGTCTGCATAGCTGTGGTAAGAGATTTGGTTCTTTCTCATTATTTGGCTCATTGGAAGCATGTACAGGTTGAATAGGAGTGGCGCAAGAATTAAGCCTTGAGGAACTCTGCATGTTATGGATGTCCACTCAGACTTATGGTCTCCTATACTCACATAATATCCTCTCGCTTCTAAGTATGACCTGAACCATTTTAGGACTATCCCAGAAAGCCCCACCCAGTTTTCCAGCCTGTCAATAAGTATGTTGTGATCAACAGTGTCAAATGCAGCACTGAGGTCGAGTAGTATCAGCACTGATAATTTGCCTGTATCAGTATTTAAGCGAATATCGTTAATTATCTTTATGAGCGCTGTCTCTGTGCTGTGATGCGATTGGAAACCAGATGGAAAATTGTCAAAGTATCCATTCGAGCTTAAAGGGTTAGTTCACCCAAAAATGAAAATAATGTCATTAATGACTCACCCTCATGTCGTTCTAAGCCCGTAAGACCTCCGTTCATCTTCGGAACACAGTTTAAGATATTTTAGATTTAGTCCGAGAGCTTTCTGTCCGTCCATTGAAACTGTATATACAGTATACTGTCCATGTCCATAAAGGTAATAAAAACATCATCACAGTAGTCCATGTGACATCAGTGGGTTAGTTAGAAGTTTTTGAAGCATCGAAAATACTTTTTGGTACAAAAATAACACAAAATAAGACTTTATTCAGCATTGTATTCTCTCCCGGGTCTGTTGTCAATCCTTCACAGTTACGCTGATGACGTGTTATCTGGTGCGCCCGAGCTTCATTTATAGACTGAGGGAAACGCGCGCTGTAAAAGTGTCTCATCCGCGACATGCACATTTACGCACCATTAAAAAAATGATATTCACGCAAACAATGTAGAATAGCTTGAATATAGCGTGCGTCTCCCTCAGACTGTAAACGAAGCTCGGGCGCACCAGATAACACGTCATCAGCGTCTTCCGTCAGCAGCGTCACTGCGGAGTCCTGAACGCAGATTGACAACAGACCCGGGAGAGAATACAATGCTGAATAAAGTCTTATTTTGTGTTATTTTTGGACCAAAAAGTATTTTCGATGCTTCAAAAACTTCTAACTAACCCACTGATGTCACATGGACTACTTTGATGATGTTTATATTACCTTTATGGACATGGACAGTATACTGTATATACAGTTTCAATGGACGGACAGAAAGCTCTCGGACTAAATCTAAAATATCTTAAACTGTGTTCCGAAGATGAACGGAGGTCTTACGGGCTTAGAACGACATGAGGGTGAGTCATTAATGACATTATTTTCATTTTTGGGTGAACTAACCCTTTAAGAATTTGTTCAGCTGATTGAAAACAACTTTTTCAATGATTTTGCCAATGAAAGGAAGATTTGAGATCGGTCTCTAATTGCTTAATATAGTCTTATCCAGATGGCTCTTTTTCAGGAGGGGTTTGACAACTGCAGTTTTCAGGGAGTTTGGAAAACTTCCAGAGAGAAGTGAGGGATTTACCACTTCTAGTAGATCTGCTTCTAAGCTGTTTAACACACTTTTGAAGAAAGATGTGGGAAGAGCGTCAAGGGCGCAGGTCGATGTTTTAAGGTGCTGTACGGTTTCTTCTAAAATTTTGCCATCAATTTCTTTGAAATCAGACATAGTAACTACTTTCTCAGGTTGTGGTCTGATCTGTCTGACCCCAGTGCAACTCAGGGATGTGCTGATCACCTTTCTGATATTATTGATTTTCTCAGAGAAGAAAGAAGCGAACTCACTGCACTTGCTGTCTGAGAGCATTTCACTGGGAATCTGGCTTGGGGGGTTTGTCAGTCTCTCTACAGTAGCAAAAAGAGTGCGTGTGTTGTTTAAGTTGCTGTTTATAATATTTGAGAAGAAAGTCTGTCTAGCTTTGCCTAGTTCCATATTGAAAGCATGGATGGTGTCTTTGTAGATGTTATAGTGGACTACAAGTTTTGTCTTCCGCCACAGGCGCTCTGCTTTACTTCATTGTCTTTTCATATTTTGCACTGCTGTTGAGTTTCTCCAAGGTGCCTTTTGTCTACCACTCTTCCTGACTTTTACAGGAGCAATATCATCAATTACACTTTTAACTTTTGAGTTAAAAGAATCAAGGAGAAAATCAACAGAGTCAGCAGATATGCTTGGTGTTAAAGATATAGCCTTCATAAATAGTACACTAGTGTTCTCATTTAAGCATCTCTTCTTGACAGACACAGATCTAGCTTCAATGGCAGGAGAGATCAATATATCAAAGAAAATACAGAAATGATCAGACAGTGCTACATCCTTAACAATCGATGAAATGTTTAGACCCTTACTGATAAGTAAATCTAGAGTGTGTCCACGATTGTGTGTCGGTCCATGTACATGCTGAGTCAGATCAAAAGTTTTTAAAACAGTTTTGATTGCTTTTGCCATATTGTTTTCTGCATTATCTATGTGAATGTTAACCCTCTGGGGACCAAAAACGCGCCGGCGCGTTTTGCTCATGTTTTTTTTAAGCAATGCAAGATAAACTCAAAATGCTCTGTTCATTTTGATCTTTCATTTTTCGTGTTATAGCTACATCAATCGATCCTGTTCAGTTTCTATTTTTTTTCTGTATACTCACAATAAAAATAAAGTGTTTTGCTTTTTGCCAAATAAAGAAAAATGAACATGATGCGAGTTCTGCTCTCTCTCTGTCAATGAACTCCAATTTGAAACGCTTGAGAAAATTATCTGTAACTCCGCGAAACTGCAGTCAAACAGGCAAACATACCCACGGGTATAAAGCTTGAGATCGCATCTTTCAAATTAAGTAATTTATATAAAAAACAAAAATTCTCAGCTTCTGTAATCTGTATGAAAAGAGAGCGATTTCAGTCAAGCTCATTACGAGCTCATTGACTTTAATTCGTTCACGCCTACTGACGGAGCGCGCTATTCACAAGATAATGTTAAGCCATCTATGCAAAACAGGGAAACGCCCCCAAGCAAATGCATTAAGTTTCATCATTCAGTCACCTGCGCGTTGGGAAGATGGCACGATACAATAATATTCTTCAACCTTTTTAAAAGGAATGTAGCTTCATCACTACCTACGCCTGCAACTCGGAGTGCGCTTAGCAACACATTCAGAAATCCGAAAGAGTAAGTACATATTTACCCACTATTATTACAGATATTTTCACAAATTAATATGGAAAACATGTCGACTTTACTGGTTTTCTAAGGCCAAATTAGAACCTGGAATTGATATTTTTCCCGCAGTGCTGAATGAGAAGAGCCATTAATATTATTAATAAACTATTGTTTTCTAAGTCGGCTAAAAACATCTCCATCTCCGCTGTCAAGCAGATGCGCTTTTAGAGAGAAATGCTCCTTTCATACGCATTACATAATCAGAAGGTATTAGCTTTCGATTAGAATTTGTTCGTTTTAAAGTGGACATTTCAAGCTTTAGGTACATAGGCTATATTTAGTTTCAGTTCTCGCGCTCCAGTTCACGGAGATCATGAAAGCGCGCCTGATTGTTTTATTTTATTTTACAAAAGCACAACGTTTTCTTGTTATTGTGAGTTTACACAAATAAAAGTAGTTGTGAATAATGTATTATTTTCTGTATGACCAGAAATGATAAGAGTATTTTAAGTTGTTTCCACTGTTGATAGGAAAATGCAAGTGTTCGCGTCCGCGGCTCCGTGCCATGCAGTGCGCGCTCCACACTCCACACAAACCCTTGGATATGCGTCAAAATCTTGTGTTTATTTGTGATAATCTTAGCCCTGTATTATTATTGTCTAACTCGTATTATGAATGACATTTGACGAATTGCTTTGTTCCTTTTTGGATAAAAGCGTCTTTAAATATGTAGCCTTATAAATGTTATAATAATGATGATAATTAATATTATTATTTGCGTACACGGACCCCAAACACACCGCGTCTTCTAAGTCAGGTGATTGTAAATGCGCAAAAACTGTTTCCATTGCAGTTTTGCGAAATATTCCTTTTTGCTCAGTTGGTCGCAAGATCTGTGTGCTTGGCAAAGGACAAATTGGTAAAAGGCAGGACACACCTTGGAAATGCCAGGCATGTAATGTTCACTTGTGTCTTCAGTTGAACATTTAGTTCGTCCACAGAGGAATTACAATAAAACAGATTGAAAACAAAACCTTTGAATCTCATTGTTTAGGCTTGCCTCATGATGGGCCATTGGGGGAGTGTCTGTCACACCCCAGGTCTGAATCTCATTAATATTGATGGACCATTAGCACTCCCCATGCATAAACCTTTTTTCATCAAAAACGGTCTTACAAAGTTTAAATCAATGTATTGTTTTATGTGAACGATTAGGCAGGATGTTTCTCACATCATTTTGAAGCCAGAACTCGAAGCGACAACATCCATTTGTCAAAAGTCTAGGGAACACATATTTAGTATGCGTTTTGTGGTCTCATTTCAGCAACTTTCTTTTTATTTTTTTCAATAACCACGCATAAACATTATTCTCTTAAAAATACAAACATGTACATATATGTTGCTCACATATTATGGTAGCCCCGTTTGTGCTATTTAGAGTGAATTTACACCTTTGACATTAACATGTTTATAAATAACTGAAAAAAGCACAAATGTCAGGGCATTTCAAAACATCCCAAGGGCCCCAAAAACACCTTGGTCCCCTGAGGGTTAAAATCTCCAGCAATAGCAAAACAGTCAAACTCTGAGGAAATGGTTGATAACAGTTCTGTAAAGTCCTCAGAAAAGGCTGAAGAGTATTTTGGAGGCCTGTAAACAATGATAAGTAAAATGCGAGGAGCACCTTTTAACACCATACCCAGATATTCGAAAGACTGGCAATTACCAAATGATATTTATTTACATTGATAGACATCTTTAAAAAGAGCAGCTACTCCCCCATCTCTCCTACCCGCTCTGCAGACACTCATAAAAGTAAAGTTAGGAGGGGATGTTTCATTGAGGACAATTGCGCTGCAGCAGTTTTAGTTTGGCATGTAATAGGCACCAGATTAGATGGGTTTGCTGTATGGCTTTTGAAGGCCTTAGACTTTCTATCATGTAATCGAACAGCAATAGAGAAAGATACAGGCACACAGGGTTCCCGCTTGTTCTGTAAACATTTGATCAAGGCATTCTTATTCCCTAAACAGGGATACGTCCCTAAGGTGCCAACCAATATTCCGAGGCCTATTGTACTGCAGGCTTTCTATCCTCCCCCGTTTACCTCTTCAGACCAGGAAAAACTGAATCTCTTGTGTCCAGTGCGAGCACTGGACACTTATGTCCACAGGGCTCCCCGTGGAGAAAATCTGAGTTATTTGTCTGCTTTGGATCACCTAAGAAAGGTCTTCCAGCCTCTAAACAGACAATTAGCAAGTGGATAGTCGAGGCTATCTCTCTTACATATGAGTCCTCTGGGCAGCCGTGCCCTTTGGTGGTCAGAGCTCATTCTACTAGGATTATGGCGGCCTCTAAAGCCTTATTATCGGGTGTTTCCCTTCAGGAGGTTTGTGATGCGGCAGGCTGGTCCTCGCCGCCCACATTTGTAAGGTTTTATAGCCTGGACTTGGACGCTACCCCAGGGTCCCAGGTGCTTCTTACCTAGTTTGCCGACAGTTTTGTCATCTGGCTTTTTGTAAGTATGGAGTATTGGGTATTCTCGTTCCCAAAGTGTCATCGACGCATCGCGAGTTCCCTCGAAAAGTAATGTCTCAGGTTATGACTGTAACCCTAGTTCCCTGAGAAGGGAACGAGACAATGCGTCGCCCTGCCATTCTTCCTGCATCCCTGCGATCGAGTTTGCTTCAGCTCTCAATGTGATTTTATCTCTTCCTGGTCATGACGTCACCCGCCCGTGACGCTCATTCTTTCCATTGGACTAGTTGACATGCGTGCTTCAGACGTAATCACGCGGAGGCATTCCCAAAGCGTCATCGACGCATCGTCTCGTTCCCTTCTCATGGAGCATTCATACCGGACGTGAATAGCACGTCAAGCGCGAGTGATTTCAATGTTAAGTCAATGCAAAGACGTGTTAAGTGCATAAAAAATTACTGCGGCGCGAATGAGGCGTAGAGTGCGGTGCGGTAGACGCGAATACGCAAATTGAGCGTCTGGCGCATTAAACGCGAATGATTTTATGTAGTGATTTTTGTGCATTCACGAATTCGCGTCTGCCGCCCGTGTTAAAAAATCTGAACTTCTGCGTCAATTCGCAATCAGGAGCCTGCTTGCTTCACGTGGCAGAAGTGACTGGAGGGTGATCCTCGCTCCGATGCGGGACAGCAGGTCATCAAACTGGGCGCAGGACAGGTGGAAGTACCGCTGAAAGCGGTCGTGAACCAGGCGCAGCTCCTGGAGCAAATGGTGAAACTTGCCAAACTGGTTTCGCCTCCGAAGGGTCTGGTGGACCCAAATAGGGCGACGATGATCCCTACGCCGCTGTTCTGCTCTCCAGAGCAAATACAGAGCGGTGACTCTCTCAATAAATGATCGATCAACATCAGACATTTTGTAAAAAGATGGCCGCCAACGTGTTTCGAAACTTTTGAAACTTTCGCTCTTGACGCGTGAATGGACACAAATTGGTCAAGCATATAACTAGACGCGGCAGGCGCGAATTTGGCGCGCTATTCGTGTCCGGTGTGAACGCAGTCAGGGAACTTGGGTTACAGTCGTAACCGGAGACGTTTTCCCAACCCAGAATTTGGGAGGTTGCTACTGTAGCCTACTTTTGCATTTTACATTTTCACACCTGAGTTTAGGCTGGGTTAGGGTCATTATTTACCATATGAGACATTTTATACAAACTTACCCGAGTATTTGCAGTTTACAGTGAGGATCCTTCAGTAGATCAGAGAGCAGCTTGACTCCAGAATCTCCTACTTTATTCTCAGTCAGATACAGTTCTCTCAGGTGTGAGGGATTTGATCTCAGAGCTGAAGTCAGAACAGCACAACCTTCATCTGTTACATCACAATACCTCAACCTGTAGAGAACAATGACACTCTTCAGTCTCTCAGTTCAGGAAACTCTGATTTAAATTATATGATATATATGAATTTCTCCTTTTACAGTATTTCTTAGGTATGAAAGCATGTGTTAAAATCATAAATATGATCATGTTTTATCAGTGTAATGATTGTTGTCAGTGTGACTTACTGAACTGATCTGGATTCTTTAACCACAGGCAGCAGCTTCTGAAGAACTTCATCTGCTGTATTTTGTGCTCCAATAAACTGATATAGATTAAAAACATCCATCTTCTGCTCTGATGTCAGCAAGACATAAACCAGAGCTGACCACTGTGAAGAGGAGAGTTTGGTTTCTCCTATTTTTCCAGATTTCAGATAATCTTGGATCTCCTGCATCAGTGAATCATCGCCCAGTTCATTCAGACAGTGGAACAGATTGATGGATCTCTCTGGAGAGCGATTCTCCCTGATCTTCTGTTTGATGAGCTGAACTGTTTCCTCTTTGTTGTAGGAGCAGCTTCCAGTCTGTGTCAGTAGTTCTCGTAAGAGAGTCTGATTGGACTCCAATGAGAGACCCAGAAGGAAACGCAGGAAAAGGTCCAGATGTCCATTCTTACTCTTGAAGGCCTTATTTACAGCTCTCTGATGCAGCTCAGATAATGAGTGATATTTCTTACGGTTAAAAATGTTAGAAAACTGAATTTGGTCAAACACATTTATATGTTTTTCTATAAGGGATATATGTGCATATAGAGCTGCTAGATGTTCCTGGATGCTCAGATGAACAAAGCAGAAGACTTTCCCCTGATAAAAGCCCAACTCCTCTCTGAAGATCTGAGTGCACAATCCTGAGTACACTGATGCTTCTGTCACATCAATGCCACACTCGCTCAGGTCTTCCTCATAGAAGATCAGGTTGCCTTTCACAAGCTGCTGGAAAGCCAGTTTCCCCAGTTTGAGAATCATGTCTTCATCTTTCACATTCTTCTTATAGTCCTTCTCATGTTTGATGTTGGTCTGAATGATCAGGAAGTGTGTGTACATCTGAGTGAGAGTCTTGGGAATCTCTCCTCTCTCTGCTTCACTCCACATCTTCTCTTGAACAGTGGCTGAGATCCAGCAGAACACAGGGATGTGGCACATGATGTGGAGGCTCCTCGAGGACTTCAGGTGTGTGATGATTGTATTGGCCAGACTCTGATCACTGATTCTCTTCCTGAAGTATTCCTCCTTCTGTGGCTCACTGAAGCCTCGTACCTCTGTCACTCGATGGACACACTCCGCGGGGACGAGATCCGCTGCTGCTGGTCTGGAGGTGATCCAGATGAGAGACGAGGGAAGCAGATTCCCCTCAATGAGGTTCATCAGCAGCTCGTCCACTGAGGCTGGTGCAGATATATCACACAGTTTCACTTCGCTCTTAAAGTTCAGAGACAGACGACACTCATCCAGACCATCAAAGATGAACAACACTTTATATTCATCACTGGATATTTCCTTTTCTTTTGTTTCAGGGAAAAAGACATGAAGAAGATCTGAAAGACTGAGTGTTTTGTCCTTCATCAAGTTGAGCTCTCTGAAAGCAAGTGGAAATATGAGCTGGACGTCCTGATTCTCTGTCCCTTCAGCCCAGTCCACAATGAACTTCTGCACAGAGACTGTTTTTCCAATGCCAGCGACTCCCTTTGTCAGCACAGTTCTGATGGGTTTGTCTTGTCCAGGTAAAGGTCTAAAGATGTCACTGCATTTGATCGGTGTGTCCTCTGTTGCTGCTCTCCTGGATTGTGTCTCAATCTGTCTCACCTCATGCTCATTATTGATCTCTCCACTTTCACTCTCTGTGATGTAGAGCTCTGTGTAGATCTCATTCAGAAGCGTTGGGTTTCCCCGCTTTGCTGTTCCTTCATACAGACACTGAAACTTCTTCAGCAGGTTTGATTTAAACGTGCTTTGGACCAGTTGAGAATCAAGATTGAAAGAATAAATTATTACATTACAACAAATTAATAAAAGTGATGGTAAAATATCTGGTAACACTTTAGAATACTGTTCCTTCATTAATGAATAACTACACAGGAACAAATGAGTAACACAATATTAACATTATAGTAACTACTATTAACTAACAAGAAACTGATTCATGAATTAGTAAGTAATAGCACTCAGTCGAATGTGGTAGTTCACTATTAGCTAATCAGTAACTATTATTTTTCATACCTCACTGAAGACTACTAAGAACTACAGGCTCATAATTAATATTAATAACGCATAATGTATAATATAAGGTAATGGTAACCCATTAGTAATGAATCAAGTGTTACTTCATCTTTCTAAAGGAACTAATGTCAGCATCCTGCCTCCTGTGTTCCCTTCTGCCGTAGTTCTTTCTTGTGTGTCCTTGTTAGCGTTATCCAGGTCACCTGTGCCTTGTTTCTTCTAGAGTATTTTAGCTGTGTTTTGTCCCCTTGTTCCTCACTAGGTTTTTGAGTCTTGGCTATGCGTCTCCTGCTGTGTCCCACTGAGTCCTTCCAAGCTATTCCAAGTAAGGTGTTCTTAGTTATTGGATTTTTTAATATATTTTATTTCTATCATGTGATTCTTTGCAGTAACACTACTGTTAGTAATACCTCTTTCTGAGAATAACTTTTGTTGGATTTGTTTTACTTGCAAAGTACCTTTTTTTTACCGCCTCTGTGGAGAAGTGGTAGATCTCTCAACTCACCACACCTGAGACCTGAGTTCGAACCTGGCTTGTGACAACTAATAATAATTTGTATCAGTATTCTAAAGTGAAAAGCTTGATAACTACCTAATATTGACTGAAGTCATTGGAGGTTTTTGTAAGGTTTTGGATAGAATGACTGAAGTGTTACTACATCCTTCTAAAGGAACTACTAATTATTTGGATCAGTATTCTAAAGTGAAGTTCATGGGAACACACTAGTAATGACTAAAGTGTTATCAAAGCCATCAGAAGGAATTACTATTCAAAAGCTTACAATGACTTCAGTCAATATTGGGTATTATCATGTTTTTCACTTTAAAATACTGATCCAAATAATTAGTAGTTCCTTTAGAAGTATGTAGTAACACTTGAGTCATTACTAGTGGGTTACCGTTACCTTTTATTTTTAATTATGCATTATTCATATTAATTATTAACCTGGATATATAGTATATAGCCTCAACGCACCTGCTAACACGTTAACATAACACTGTATTTTAGCACTAGTATATTTTGCAGCTGAATATTAGTATAAAAATAAATAGTTTTAAAAATCGTATTAGAAAGACGACGATCAGAAACCTTTAAGTTGAGTGTTTAAGTTGTAAGGGGGAATTAATAAAAAGGTCAGAAATCACCCTGTCTGTATTTAATGTTTTAATCATTTAACTGAAGTGTTCGTCTGTTGTCTGTGTGAAGACACAAGAGATCGTTCTGACACTAATAACAGCGGCAACGAACACTCAGCAGGAGTTCAAAAACACCACATTCCAGCACCAGAATGAATTTAACACAAACTAATTAAATGAATACTCTGCTATAGTCAACTTGAGATGTTTAATTTATATTAGGAACATCCGTGCTGTGAGATGTTTCAAAAAGTGGTGGGGACATGTCCCACATCTCCAACTCACAAATTACACCCATGTTTATATGCCAAAAGGTGACAGTTTAAAAATGGGACTCTGAGGCAACTTTTATATTTATTTTTCCAAAGTCTGTAATTCAAAAAGGTTTAAAGATATTATTTTAGATTTCAGTTCTTAGCTAAATTGTCTTTTGATATCTTAATTTTTGAGGGCCTATGTGGTTCAATTCAGTAAATGTATCTTGTTTTCCTCTATTAAAATAAATGCATAGAACAAACCTGTCTAAGAAATAGTATTTTTCCAAAGTTTGCATGCATGTAACTCGAGAAGATCAATCTATGAAATGTACCTCAGATCAGTTGATGTGTGTTTTTCCTTAAATTCTATTGGATCTCCCATAGACGCGTCATCCTTCATGGACACACAGCTGGACTCCGGTGAGATTGATGTCTCGCTCTGGTTTTGACTTCAATAGAATAGAAACAAAAGAACAGAGATACTAATTCTTAGATTATATTACAGTACATGCAGATAAACCTCACACAGAGAATCAATCCATTCCTCTATCTTTTACCATTGCTTTTAAATCTGTTGTTGTGTTTGTGTTCCCCAGTAAGTGTTGCAGTTGTGTTTAGTTTGTGTAGTTGTGTAATACTGTGAGTCTCTGAGTTATACATGCTTACACAACATCATCACACATTACTGTATTTTAAGTGGATATTTGCCTAATTCTGCCATATATGCATTATTTGTGTGTGTCTGTGGTCTCTGTCTGTCTAAACAACAATGTTGTACCTCAGATCAGTTGATGAGTGTTTTGGCTCCATCGTAGACGCGTCACTCCTCATGGACACACAGCTGGACTCTGGTGGGTTTGATCTGTCACCCTCACATTGACTTTAATAGAACAACAGAATAGAAATAATAGAGTAGAGACCAGAATCAATATGGTTGATTTTACATGAAAATAAATTCCCCATGAGAAAGTTGTCTTTTAACAGCTTTTATTTTTAAGTTACCAGCCACCGCCAGCATTTTTGACCATTTCATGGTCCCCAGAATATTTGTTTTTTAATGAATATCTGAATATGTAATATATCAAAAGCAAGAACAGACCCTTTCCCTTTAAACAACAACAAAAAAGTTTTATTCTAGCTTCATACATTCTTTTTTTATCAACACCTGAATGTGGGTAAGTTTAATAAAAAAGCAACATTTTGAGCAAAAACCTGATAAAATCATGTTTTAATCAAAGACTACATCCAGATCAGATTCAGAGCGATGATCATAAACACAGATGGAGTAGATCGAGTCCATCAACACCTCAAAGCTTCACAGTCCTGTAGTCCTGGGTCGACATTTCATTCAGTAACATTAGGCAGTTTTGATTTATATGCTGTTTAATGTTGATGGTCGTGTTATTTTAAATAAGCACATGATTACAAATGATATTGTTAGCTTTTTCACCTTCGTCGCATGTGTTTTGATCAGGAGATTTAATACTCTTTCAGGAGATGTGTAGTATTTGTATTGTATTACTAAAAAATGAGCTCGAGCCGTGCACGCTCTTTTCTGCGTGACGGAATTTTCACGCTTTCTGTGTTTTCACTGTTATACGGTAGGGGCGCTTACCCCTATCGAAAAGCACATTTTTTAGTAATACAATACAAATTATGTAAACTACACGTCATTTGTCAGCTACCTTAGCGATGAGGAAAATGTCCCAGAATCCTACTAAAAAATCCAGGTGTGTTGTTGTTGGATGTACTGTAAGAGTGAGCATCAGACTCTTCATTTTCTCCCGGCAACTGAGCCACTGAAGACGCAGTGGATTCATTTAGTTTATGATGGGAATGTGGCCCTCAAGTTACCTGAAATAATTAATGTCTGTGCTAATCATATTACACCAGACTACTTTGTGAACAAGGGTTAATACAAACCTTTTTTTTTTTTTGAGGGCCTATGTGGTTCAATTCAATAAATGTATCTTGTTTTCCTCTATTAAAATAAATGCATAGAACAAACCTGTCTGAGAAATAGTATTTTTCCAAAGTTTGCATGCATGTAACTTGAGAAGATCTATCTATGAAATGTACCTCAGATCAGTTGATGTGTGTTTTCCCTTAAATTCTATTGGATCTGCCATAGACGCACCACTCTTCATGGACACACATCTGGACTCCGGTGAGATCGATGTCTCGCTCTGGTTTTGACTTCAATAGAATAGAAACAAAAGAATAGAGATAATAATTCTTAGATTATATTACAGTAGATAAACCTCACACAGAGAATCAATCCATTCCTCTATCTTTTACCATTAGTTTTAAATCTGTTGTTGTGTTTGTGTTTCCCAGTAAGTGATGTAGTTGTGTTTAGTTTGGTTGAGTTTGTCAGTATTGTTCTGGTCCAGATTATCAGTGTTTTGTGGGTCAGTAGATGTCAGTGAAACATCAGGACTGAAGCTCTGGATCAGTGTAATAGGAGTCCTGATCCTGTGCTCGACTCCTGCTATTGCAGCGCTTTATAATACTGTGAGTCTCTGAGTTATACATGCTTGCACAATATCATCACACATTTCTGTATTTTAATGTATCAAAATGCATTTTGTGTGTGTGTCTGTTGTCTCTATCTGTCTAAACAAAAATGTTGTACCTCAGCTCAGTTGATGTGTGTTTTGGCTCCATCGTAGACGTGTCACTCCTCATGGACACACAGCTGGACTCTGGTGGGTTTGATCTGTCACCCTTATATTGACTTTAATAGAACAACAGAATACGAACACCTGGATGTGGGTAAGTTTCATAAAAAAGCAAAATTTTGAGCAAAAACCTGATAAAATCATGTTTTAATCAAAGACTGCATCCAGATCAGATTCAGAGCGATGATCATAACACAGATGGAGTAGATCGAGTCCATCAACACCTCAAAGCTTCACAGTCCTGTAGTCCTGGGTTGACATTTCATTCAGTAACATTAGGCAGTTTTGATTTATATGCTGTTTAATGTTGATGGTCGTGTTATTTTAAATAACCACATGATTACAAATTATATTGTTAGCTTTTTCTCCCCTTCGTCGCATGTGTTTTGATCAGGAGATTTAATACTCTTTCAGGAGATGTGTAGTATTTGTATTGTATTACTAAAAAATGAGCTCGAGCCGTGCACGCTCTTTTCTGCGTGACGGAATTTTCACGCTTTCTGTGTTTTCACTGTTATACGGTAGGGGGGCGCTTACCCCTATCGAAAAGCAACATTTTTTAGTAATACATACTAAATACGTCATTTGTCAGCTACCTTACTTTTTAGTTGTGGCTTGTAGAGAGTTGTGATGATTCACCAATCTGTATGCATAATTAATGTCATTTTTTAAATTATTTATCTAGGCCTATCTCCAATCACGTCCCAAAACATTGATAATATAAAGAAATAATTCATGCTTCTTGACGTTCTTC